>NC_061117.1:223214542-223503400 GCF_002878395.1 Capsicum annuum | reverse complement strand
AATTGTAGACAAATTTTATTTGAAACTATTAAGATATGATAGTTGTCAAGATAAAGAAGTAAATGTCAAGATACATCTAGAAATAGTAAATGTCAAAGACATCTAAATTATTAGCGGTAGAAGACATGATTTTAGGGATCTACTCTTGACCTTTTGTGTCTAGCTTTGAGTATATATAGTTGATGTAATTTGTCATTTGAAAGTATGAAGTGAAATACACTTGCATCATTAATATGGTATCAGAGCTAAGTTCATCCCAAATCTTTGTTCACCGATGTTGGCCCTCATATTATATTGTCCACGCTTCAGTTAACGAGGCCTGTGCGTACGGGGGAGTGTTAAGTATCCCACATCAAAAAGAGATGGGTAATCGGTCTCCTTATATAGACTTGGGCAATCCTCTCCTCATGAGCAAGCTTTTGAGGTTGAGTTAAGTCCAAGATCCATTCTTTACAGAAACTTATTTACAAGTGAAATTTTTTTATCCAAAATCTGATATAATTATTTTTCTCCAAGTCCCAAACGCAGCACGGATATGCGCCCACATTTTTTTTTATCCAAAATCTGATATAATTATTTTTCTCCAAGTCCCAGACGCAGCACGGATACGCGACCTGTGGGCGTAGATGTAGCGCAGAAACTACTGCAATCTGCCAAACGTCACGTGCGACCGTAGATCAGGCGCAAGTCCAGCACAGACCGAGCGCAGAGACGTGACTGCTACTGAAAAGGTGTCTTTCTACTGAACCAATGCATCCTTTTTAAAAGGACACATTAAAGGTTATAAATACCTGATATATTACTCAGGTACTGGCAAAAATTTTTGATAATAAAAACACTCTTCTTCTATATAAAAACTCTGTGTGATCATTAAGCTGTTGAGTGAGTTTGAAGAATCCATCAATTTGAAGTACCCCTATTGTTCGGATTGAAGGTTATTTTATCCTAGGAGGAAGATTCCATAACCTCGGATACAGTGAAGGAAATTATTTCTTAAGGACACTCCGTGAAATCGGAGGACTTGGCCTTAAAAATTTCGTTTCATCTCATTTCTGAAAATTAACATACTTCTGGAAAAGATTATTAATACTAAAAATTACACAAATACACAACTTATATTTCTAGTATTTTAAAAAATCCCAACTCCCTAAACATAATACAAAAATCCCAACATATACACAGAATACTATGTATATGTTGGCTATGCTATGTATATTAATAGGGAGAGAGAGTAAAGTAATTAAAAAAGTGGGAGAGAGTGTAATTATTTCCAAAAGGATTGGTATTTATGTTATTTATACGTATTAATAATCTTTGTTGAAGGTGTTAAGGAACTTCATAAGTATTCTTATCTTAGACTTCAACTTGTGTTGAGGTTATTGTTGCATGTATATATAAATTCTTGTACCCGAAAACGTTATAACTAACAACACCAAATTATTATTAAAAAAAAAAATTAAAAAAAATTGGGAGGGAACATGCAGAAGTGCATGGGCAATATAAGCCAAAAAATGAGTGCACGTGTTATTTCCTTGGATACCCTGAGGCCTCACAAATCTGAATTTATTCAATGAAATAAATGCAATGTCATTAGTTTTTTCATGTTATGTGGACTTTTTTTTTTTTTACAACCTTGATAAGATTAGTTTGTTTAGATTCATGTGATTTACTTTTCTTTTTATATAACAAAAATTTGTCACTTTAATTTGGATATTTTTAATCTTACTGATACGTTTATATAAGATCTATGACTTGCTTTAACATTGCGTAATTTCAAAATACTTATATTAAATTGGCTAAAATTCAAACAAAATTGATGTACTAAAACTTCAGTTATTTGTGAGATTTGGAAAAGGTTTTGAATCATAAAAACATATTATATACATCTTTACGTTACATTTTTATCAAAAATTATTTTTGGAGCCTCAATTCATGACCTACTATGCTACACCAAATGAGAGTGTCATCAATTTATTTTAATTTAATTAGTAGTAATAGTTTAAGTTTAACATGATATATTTAAAAAAAAAATGGGGTACGTGGGACCCATATGCCTAACGGCAGCCTGCAATTCTTTAGTTAAGAACCAACCTGCGCCGTTAGATGCAAAACTTCATAATACGACGCCGTAATAGTATACTCTTTATACTCTAATTTCTTTACTAATATTGTTCTTTTAGTTAAGTACTATTTTATGATTTTATTTTTTTATTACTATTTTATGATTTTATTTTTCCATTTTATTGTCTTTTAGCTTCAATCATCATATTTTTTTTATTGTTATCATTCTCTTCTTCATATTTTCGATATAGATTCCTAAATATTGTATTTGCATTACATACTTAGCTGAGTCTTATTGAAAATAAACTATTTACCTTTTAAGAGAGTGCTAAAGAATGCATACATGCATTACTCCTAAATTATAAATACTTCATACTCTTCCGTTTTTTTAAAAATGATCTAATTTAACTTAACATAAATTTAAAAAAATAAATTAAATTTTAAATCTTATAATTTTAAATTAAAATTATATCAAATGAATCAAAATATTATTTAAAATCTTATGATCTTAAAACATGCTAAGTAAAAAATTAAATTAAAATATCATAAAATAAAAAAAAATATTTCTCTTTTAGCTCCACCCTACTTCTATTTTTATCGGGCCGCATATTCACAGTAACTCATTAAGGTTCAATTAAATATATTAAAATATAATTTTTTTTTAACTAAAAATTATATAAATACACAATTTATGTTTCCAATACTATAAAAAAATTCTAACTCCTTAACATATTATAAAAATTTTAATATATATACAGAATGTTATATATATGTTGGTTATGTTATATATATTAATAGGGAAAATAAATAAAATAATTAAAAAATAAGAGAAAATGTAATTACTTTCAAAATGATTGATATTTATGTTATTTATACGTTTTACATCACATTCCTGTAATCTTGTTAAAAATAAAAAATTTACTATAATGAGAGACGTTGACTGGACAAATAATCTCTACTTACACAAAGTTATACGTATACATCTCTCCCCTCACACACACACACAGTAAACACACTGCTTTTCTCTCTTTCTTCCTCCGAAAAACCAAAAGAGATCATAGCACCCCACCCCTACGCCTACCCACCCCCACGCCTTCTTGTACCAGTATAGTTGCTGAGTAATGGCTAAATCTATGCATCAGAAATGAAGGTCACTACTATCAAGAACCCTTTACCTGATTCAGATCTTTTATACAAACCTTTTAACTCACATAAACCATCTCGCCGGAAAACCAAGAACTCCGGCGCCGGCGCCGGCGCCGGAGTAAGGTTAAGGAGAGATATCGCCGGAGTTGGAGGTGGGAAAAGGAGCAGACCCAATACCCCTTTACTGCGTTGGAAGTATAAAGAGGATGTTAATGACAATGCTTGTACTTGGGAAGACAATAAGTCCGAGGTGGAAGTTGGTCGGAAAGTTACAACCTTGGTTTCTGCTAGGAAGTTAGCTGCTGGACTATGGAGGCTTCAGTTGCCCCAAGTTGCTAATGTCCCACCTCAAAAGTTGCCTCAGGTACTTCATTCAACCAAAAAGATTAAAGCTTTAGGGATCGTTTGGTACGAGGGATAAGAGATAACTAATCCCGAGATTAGAATAGTTTCGAGATGAGCTTATTCCATGTTTGGATGGGAAAAAATCGCGGGGTAACTTAGTAATAACAATCTCGGGATAACTTGTTTCCAACCAAACAACCCTTATGGTTTTTCTAATTTTGGTCATTTGTATATTGAATGCCACTAATTTTGGTTAGTTGTATTCAGTTATACATTGAATGTTAATTCTATTTGGTGTCTTAAGTGATTCTTGTTTGGGATCACTTTGTTCAAGTACATTCACTTGGCATTTGCTTGAGGGTCTATCCGAAACAATCTCTCTACCTCTAGGGGTAAGGTCTGCGTGCACTCTACCCTCCTAAGACCCCGCTTTGTGGGACTATATTGGGTATGTTGTTGTTGTTTTTGTAACGTAAACAATTATGGATGTATGATTTATTGGGATTAAAGTTGAATGGTGTGATCTCAGTGCTTTATGTTGTCCAAGTTGAGATTGTTTTCTGGTCCATTTGATATTATGATTTATGATGGGCTTCATTTCTGGTTGCTTTAACTTTTTCATTTTTCATCTGGTGGTTGTTTTGTTAGTCACTGCTATTTTAGGACCATAACCATCTCCAAGTTTGTATTTGGATGACCTTAGAGCGAATGGCAATCTCTCGAGTTTGATAAGTGTTGTAGCATTCTAGACCTGATTGCTAGGGCGGTTAAAAATGTCATTGGGTATGTGTCAGATCCTCCAAAATTAGTATAGGTATTATTCGGAGAATCCAACACTTGTTGTACGGTAGGATGTTTGGAGAGTATGGACAACATAGTTCTAGACTAGATCCGAAGTTAAGCAACTTTTTTCAATTTTGTTTTCCGTTTCCTTCGTGCAGGCTGGGCATATTGATGTACCTTTTTTCGAACATCATCACATTAAAGAGAATGATTCTCACATTGATGATTCTGTGCAGAGTCCTCGGTCTGTCTCCGGTCCAAGACATGGTATTTATCACAAGGTATGTTGATGCCTTTTTCAGTTTTGGCTCAATGTTGTCTGTGCTGTCTAAGCTCCTTTATGTAAGTCCTATAGCTATGGAGAATAGTCCAAATTCAATGTAGTAGGTGCTGCGGAGACTTCCCTTATATTAGTAGAGTTATCGGGGGATCAATGAATGCTTCAACATTCTTTGAGTATCGGAGATTCTTGGCATAATTGACCCAATGTGGTCTGCCTCAATGTCATCATTGTATGGCCAATAGTAGTTGAGTAAGTGATGCCTTCCTTGCCCTTTCCCCAACCTTGTATAGCGCGGAAATTAGTGCATTGGGCTTCCCTTTCGTCGGAGGCTTTTGATCTCGGTTCTTACTTTATTCGTGCCATACTCTCACCATTGCTCGTCTCAATGTTTCCATATTTTCTGATCTAACTAAGGGGTTACCTCTATATTCTGTAGCTAGAGCCGTCATTTCAATATCCGAACTCTGCTATGGAAGGGGCAACAAAGTGGGATCCAGTTGGCTGGACAATAGCTGAGGAAATAAAGGAGATTTACGGCCGTCAAAAGGTTCCTAATAAACAATCGAAGACTGCTGCAATGATTTCTACACTTGAGGCCGAATTAGAGCAGGCTCGCGCCCAAATTCATCAACTTGAGATGGAGAGGCGATCATCAAAAAAGAAACTCGAACAGTTCTTGAGAAAACTTAGTGAAGAGAAGGCAGCATGGAGAAGTCGAGAACACGAGAAAATCCGTGCAATTATAGATGATATGAAAACTGACTTGTCCAGAGAGAAGAAAAACCGACAGAGGCTGGAAATAGTTAACTCCAAGTTAGTTAATGAGTTGTCTGATGCCAAGTTATTAGCAAAGCGCTATTTGCAAGATTACGAAAAAGAAAGAAAGGGTAGAGAGTTGATAGAGGAAGTGTGTGAAGAATTAGCCAAGGAAATTGGAGAAGACAAAGCTGAAGTCGAGGCATTGAAGAGAGAATCTCACACACTCAGAGAGGAAGTAGATGAAGAAAGAAAGATGTTGCAGATGGCTGAGGTTTGGCGTGAGGAACGGGTTCAGATGAAGCTAGTTGATGCTAAGGTGACACTGGAAGAGAAGTATTCTCAGATGAATAGACTAATTGCGGAATTAGAGTCCTTCCTAAATTCTAGAGGTATGAACCCCGATGAGGAAGTGATCAAAAGAGCTGAGCAACTCCAACAGGAAGCTGCTTCAGTGGATATTCGTGATATCAGGGAATTCACTTATGAACCTCCAAATCCAGATGATATTTTCTCGGTGTTCGAGGACCTTAATTTTGTTGAAAATAATGAAAAGGAAATCGAGCAATGTCCTGCGTACAGTTCTGCTAGCCATCCCTCCAAAATTTGCACCTTCAGTGCTGATGGTGGTGTATACAATAAAGACAACTTCCTCAGACATTCTCTTGCATATGCCAATCAGAGTGATTTAGAGGAAGATGGAAGTGAATGGGAAACAGTGAGCCATCTCGACGAGCAAGGCTCTAGTTATTCAGCTGAAGGAAGCGTCTCTTCTGTCAACAAGAACTGCAGACACAGCAATGTATCAAGAGGCGATGGGACACCGATTACAGAGATAAGTGAAGTATGTTCAGGGCCAGGTCGACAACCTAAGAAGGCGTCGTCTATATCTAGGCTTTGGAAATCAAATGGAGACAACTACAAAATGATATCAGTTGAAGGAATAAACGGGAGGCTATCAAACGGGGCCATCCTTTCTCCAGATTGTGGTTCTAGTAAAGGCGACTTCAGCCCTTCGGAGAGCTCACTTGACTCTAGCAATCCACAAATAACACGAGGGATGAAAGGATGCATTGAATGGCCGCGTAACTCTCATAAGCACAGTTTAAAAGCAAAACTTTTGGAAGCAAGAATGGAGAGCCAGAAGGTCCAGTTACGCCACGTCTTGAAGCAGAAGATGTAGAGACTACTACTACTAGTACTAGTACAAGTTTTGATTTTGCACGAATCATCGGTCTCACTCAGCTGAGATATCAATAAAAAACTGAAACAGTAGTCCACATTCTTGTATCTCTTCCTCATTATATGCTTACTGAAACTTCTTTATGATGTCTTTGTATCAATCAGAACTGTTTTACTATATAGTAATTTCATGTAATTTAGAAGATGCATTATTGGCCATTGATTGTTTCTCTTTTAAGGTATGATTTGTTGGCCAATTATTACATCATCTACAGAAGTTTCAGTACGAGGAGAGAACACAGCTATGCATAATTGAATTCCTTTATTCCTTTGTTTCTACCTGAAATAATTGTCCTTCTGTATCTGCCTTTAATAAAAGTAAAAGGGCAGCCCAGTGCACTAAAGTTACACATGGTGTTCGGGAAAGGGTCCCACCACAAGGGTGTATCGTACGCAGCCTTACGTTGTATTTCTGTCAGAGGTTGTTTCCAAGGCTTGAACCCGTGACCTCCTGATCATATGACAGTAACTTCACCAGTTACTCCAAGGCTCCCCATTAATAAAAGTGATTGTTGAAAAATGAGTAATAGAAAAATAAAGAGTAATAGTTCATCGATGGTCGGCAAGTATGATGGTCCTAATGATGACTCCGCCGTTATTTCATGTTTATTTCACCGGTGGATTTTAGAAACCTCGTGAATTAACTTGGAACTTGTAATATTGGCTTGAGATGAATCTAAATGCGTAATATAAGCAAGGGTGGAGCTAAGGGGTGGGCACATCACACAATGGCGACCGAAAAAGTCACTATATATTAATGAGAATTTGTATAGCTCGATTTTAACTTGTTTGAGACTGAGGCGTGATTTTCGCTAGCTTAAAATTACAAAATGGAAACTAATTTGAACTATTTGTTTTATGTCAAATATGTCAAAGAGGTAGTGCCAATGAGCAAAATGGTGGGGAAGTTTTGCACTTTTCTAAAAACACAATGACTCAAATGTGACCCATGATGTCAAATTTTGTCTCTATTTAGCTAATAATTAAATCTCAAGATTTGACACATCTTTACTATAATAATCAAGAAATTATACTCTATTAAAAGTTAATTTAGGAAAGTACACCAAGTGAGAAAATTCATGAAAAAAAAAAAACTCTTTTTTATAAATTTGGAATAAGATGTCAGTGAAAATTGAAAATGGTATTTCCTAACTAGCTCATTTAGGAGTTTATGTTTTGTGCACCATCGGGGCAATTTTTTTTTACACCATCAGGTAATTTTTATCTGTTGTAGCAGGTTATTCAATTTTACATTTTACATTTTTACCTGAGAAATGAATGACCTGCTATAACAGATAAAAGGTATGGTGTAAAAAAAAAATTACACCAACGGTGCACCAAAGTTAAATTCTTAGTTTAGTAGTATAAGATTTTAAAAAAAAACATATACACATGAATATTATAATATGCACTCATAAGTAGGATAAAATATATTTTATAGTGTCAAAAACATCTAAAGTATCTGTTATATTTGGGTAGAATAAGCAATACCACAGAGTAAAAGAAAACAAGAAGAAGACACAGATATACGTGGAAATCCTTACGGGAAAAATCACGGGCAAAGGAGGAGGATTTTCACTATAATGAAGAGGAGTACAATGATCAGATGAAAGTCTTAATGGCGTATATTTATTACGTGACCCACTAAATGCACTTATATAATACGTGCGTACAAATAAATCCTAAGCCCAAAAATATAACATGGGTCGCATCGCGAATCAGAGGCAGAGCCAGGATTTCAACCAAGGGGGTTCCTATTCAAAGAAAACTTAGGATTTCAACTAAGGGGGCTCCATATTCAAAGAAAATTTAGTCGAAGGGGGTCAACACCTACTATAACCACATAAAAAATAATTTTAATCATGTATAAATAGTATATTTTTCCATCGAAGGGGGTTCGACCGAACCCCCAAACAGAAGGCTGACTCCACCCCTGCCACGGACTTTTCAAAGCCGGATCAATAGAATTTGGGTCACAAACTCTAACAGTATCTGTTTTTTTTTTTCAAGAAAAAAAAATCATACCTAACCTATTAAATGATTAAGTTTCCTACCTAAAGTATTACAAAATATTTAGTGACACATATGAACTATTAGTTGTTTGAATTTCATACCTGAAATTTCACGTGTGTTTCGCCAGCAACTGATGATAGTTCATGTGTGTTTCACTAAATATTTTCGGATGCTTTCGACAGAAAGCTCAAACACTTGATAACTCGGGTATAAAGCTCAAAAAAGAAATACTTTAGATAGTTTAGATATTAGAAAATGGAAGGATAGAATCCGATGCATCGGACCCGGCCAACGGATGCTTGTTTGGATGATTGTTACCCGATGACTTGTATCGTGTTGTTATTCCAAATAAAAGATTTATTGGAAAAAATACATAAAGTAGTATACTTAAATATTAAATTGTAAAAAATAACAACTCTTTTATCAAATTACATTTTGTAGCATATGTATTTGTATTTTTATAGCAATAATTTGTAAAAATACAAAATATATATCGATCATAAGAGCAGTAAAAATCATATATAGCAAAAATACAAAATACAACTTGTTATATTATGTAATTATGAAATTCATAATTAAGGAAATAAGTATGCTATTTTTGAAATTTTTCCTATTTTATTTATCATTTAAATTTACTTATTATATTGTATCATTAAAATCATTATTAGATAAAGATGAAAAATTTCATTTTGTGTAAATGATGGATTTGATGTGATCACTTACTATCTTATTTTACCTCTATTTATTATTTCATAATTTGTATTTTAGTATTTTTCTCTCTTTTTTATAATAGCTTAATCATATACTTTACTCGTAATTTTATTGTTCAAATTATTTATGTTTGATATTATGTGCTACAACAACAACAATATCGTATCACTACCTCGGAGAGACGGTCTCAAGCACAATCGGAGGGACCAGAATAGTGTGGCAGACGCTACGGCAAAGGAGTGGGGAAGCAATGACTGCTTTGATCAACCACGAATTTTGTTAGTTCCTTCAATGTATGCATAGCAGCTATGGCAACAGACACTGCAGGAACTGTTTTCGTTAGAAAAATTGTTTTCATTTTATTTATCGTCATTTTCTTTTTGATTTGTTTCAACTATTCTCATTTTACCCTTGCCGAATCCCACTAAAAGATAATTAAAAAGTAGTAACAACTCTCATGAGCAAACTTTAGCCCAGGATCATATCGGGCACCCCTTCCCCACCCACCCCAACCTTCTGTGTTAACTGTTTAATTATCGTTAATGTTGGTCTCCTTTTAACCAAAAAAAAAAAAAGGAATTGTGAAATGTCTTGAAAAATTCACTCTTGCAAATTAAAATGGTGGGAAAATGAATTGTGAAATATTTTGAGAGGGAAATTGAGGAGTATTGGAGTCATTTAATAAGTTAATGCATGTGTTTAAAGTCTTTGTATTACTAATACACACTTCAATATACAATAGAGTGTGTAACTAATACTTGCATTACATAGGCAAAAAGATGTACCAAATAAGGTACTTGTAGTACACATTAATTAATGCATGCATTATATTTTTTAATACACTCTACCAAACGACCTCTTAGTGTGAGGGCAACCCGATGCACTAAAGTTATCGCTATGCGCGGTGTCCGGAGAAGGGCCTCACCACAAGGGTGTATAGTACACAGTCTTATCTTGTATGTTTGCCAGAGGGTTGTTTTCAATAGGGCTGGGCATATTTGGTTTAAACCAAAAAAATCGAAAAACCAAACCAAAATTTTAATTTCGATTTTGTTTTTTGTTTTTTTGGGATCGGTTTTGGTTTTTAATTTTTGAAATTCGATTAAAAGTTTTTGTTTTTAATTTTTCAAAAAAATAATTCAGATAAATCGATAAACCGAAATTCTATAAATAATTAAAAATATATATATATTTATATATATATATATATAATATTTAATATATAATAATATATTATAAATATATAATAACAACCCTAATAAGTAATAAGTAATAGCATGCCACATACAACTAACAATATACATCAGTCCAGTAGTCGAATAATCGATCGAACCATAGACCGCCGGCGAGATCGTCGTCTGTACAACAACATCAGAGCCGGCGACCAGACGACCATTGTGGGTCGCAGCCCGCAGTGGCGACTATGGTCTTTCCGACAGTGACCACTCTTCCAAGTTCTGACTGTTTATGCAAACTTATGCATAATGAAGTTATATATTATGTTAAACTTATAATTATATCATTTAGTTTCATCCATATTGAGTTATTTATATCTGGGAATAAAAAATAGGTTTGAATTATTTTAAAAAAAATTATTAATTTTAAATGTTCAGTCATAACAAAGAGAGGTTCACTATTTTAATCTTCAAAACTAAAATAAAAATTTGAAATAACCAAACCGAATTTATTTCAGTTTGGTTACAGTTGTCATTTTTGTCAATTCGAAAATCGAAAAATCGAATCGATATTAAACTATCGAACCGAACAAACCGAATGCCCAGACCTAGTTTTCAAGGCTTAAATCCGTGACCTCTTGGTCATATGGCAACAACTTTACCAGTTACTCCAAGGCTCCCCTTCAAACCACCTCTTAGTGTGAGGGATTAGAATAAATAGTCCGTGGATGAAATTTGAGTACCTCGTAATTTCTTGTTTGGTTGTATAACTTAGGATAACATATTCCAGGATTATTAATTAGTACCGAGATAAGTTATACCTCCCTCTTGGTGGTATAGTAATACCGAAATAAGTTATTCTTAGACAAAGTAATTAAAATGATAAAATTACCGAACAAGTCCTTTTATAATCACTCTTATCTCCGCATGACTTATATTCAAACCAAACGATGCTTAGTGTAAACACTCAATTAAGTGTGAACTTCAAAGTTCTACCTACCATGTGGAAATATGTGTGACTCTCACTTATTCAAAAAAAAAAAAAAGAGTTGGAAATAAGATTGTACAAAATATTTGTAAACTTTCAATTCGATAAGGTCCCATTATTTAAAGCTTGATGTAGTCTATAAATATTTATATACTTTCTCCGTCTTATTTTATGTGTAGATATTTTTTGTCGTCTCAAAAAATATTATTATTTTTTATTTGATAACACTATATTTTACTATAACATTATTTTCATTCTATCCCTAGTGGATCTCATTTTATTAAAAAAGTAAATTTTAAGAAGTGTAATTTTGTAAACTTTATAAAATCATCGTTTATTTTTTTACCTTCGTGTCCAATCAAATAACTCCACGTAAGAAGAAAGTATGAAACATGTACAGTACTGTTAATATAAATTAAACTACTTCCACAGGTTCTAGAGATAGAGAAACATACACAAAGTCCAAAGAAACCATGGGAGTAGCAGCAGCTCAGGTCAACCATTTTTGGTTCTATCTTTTTATACTCTTTTCCTCCATTGCCGTTTCCTCCATTTCTGGATCTGTAAGTAATTCCTCTTGATCTCCATTAGTATAATATCCATCTTACTATTACACTCTTAGGGGTCGTTTGGTTGAAAAATAGTTATCTCGAGATTAGTTATGCCGAGATTACCCAGGATAATTTATTCCATCATGCATTATGGTGTAAATAGTGGGATGTGTTATCCCGTTACTGATTAATACCTCCAACCAAACATACCGTGACTACTTATCCCTTATACCTCACACCAAACGACCCCTTATTGTATTGTTATACTCAGTCAATTTTCATTCTATATATTGTACATTGACCCAACACCTAATTTATGAATTTGAAGAATTTTTATTTTTTTTTGGATGCTATGGCCTTACCTAGTTAAAATATGTATATTGTGTAGGCGTTTGATCGAGAAAATTAAAATTTTTTGAAGTTGTGTTTGATCGTGTACAATTTTTTTTTTAGATTTTAGGAAGATCTTTTTAAATATAATTTTATATCTTCAATTTTTAAAAACTATTAAAAATACCCAACTTAACTAATTTACCTTAGACATACAACTAAATGTGAGAGGAGATAATAATGTTGGCTTTGTTGTTGGTGTTGCATAAAGAATCGTAAGAGTGGACGGATTAAGATTCCGTTGTATCATGAAAAAATTTTGAAGAAGAAGAAGAAAAAAAAAATGAAAGTTGTCTTTAATTTTAAGAACTTTTATGATGGAAGTAGGAAGAAGTGGATAATGTAGTAGTTATGCATTTAATTTTGGTTATTAATTGAAATTAATAAGGGGTTTTGGTAAAAGAAAAAAAATGAGGTCATTTGCAACAATAAATAAAGTTGGAAAAGGGTGAAAAACAAGTAAAACTCTTTTTTGAAAATGGATTTGGAATTATCATGGCCAAACACCCTCATTTTCACTAAAATCAAATAATTTTTTGAAAAAAGTGAAAAATTCATATGGCCAAACAAAACCTACATATTAAAAGTACTTTTTAAAATGAGAATACTGAAATTCAAACTTTACAAAATTTAAAAATAGTAGTATTTTTCAAAAGGTAGTATTTTAACTGCCTCTCTACTTCACTTGTGAGGTACAGTCTACGTTTCAGATCCATTGTGTGAAAATAAACTGAATATATTATTGTTGTTGTTGTAAATTCAATCAAATAGGAAAATTATATACATTCTTAGTTAAAATGGATGGAGTATTCAATTCCTACTTTTGTTGGTCTCAATTTATGTGATGTTGTGCAATTTTCATTTTAATCTATTAAATCAAGAATGATATATATTTATATTTTTAAAAAATTTAAATTTATACTCTTTTTTATCTTTAATCAATGAAATAATTTATAATCATTTTAATATATATAATTTATTTTATGAAAAAGGGTCACTATACAAAAATAGAGCAAAAATATTCTTTATTTATTTTTTGACTTAAAAATACCCCTTTGTTTATTTTTTGGGTAAAAAATATCCTTCATTTAGCCAGTCCACATTAATATCCATATAGAAAATCACCTTAATTAATATCTCTTCAAGCCATGAATAAAAAATCACTTTTGGGAGAAATTTAAATTTTTGTTATTCTGAAATGCAGGAAGATGATTGTGTGTACACAATTTTCATTCGAACCAGTAAGAAAATAAAGGCTGGAACCGATTCAATTATCAGCTTAACTCTGTACGATGCAGAGGGATACGGTATTAGAATCAACAACCTGGAGGCTTGGGGTGGACTTATGGGCCCGGGTTACAACTATTATGAGAGAGGAAACTTGGACATCTTTAGTGGACGAGGCCCATGCTTATCTGGGCCGGTCTGCAAGATGAACTTGACTTCAGATGGAACAGGCCCAGGACATGGATGGTACCCTAACTACGTGGAGGTCACTGTTACTGGAGTCCATTTAGAATGTAACCAACAGAATTTCGAAGTTGAGCAGTGGATTGCAACCGATCATTCACCTTATGAGCTAACTTTCATCAAGGATTTATGTAAAAAGAAAATGTTCGATAAGAACCTCCCTGTATCCGACAACGATTCCAAGAATATTCCCAAAGTCGCTGCCACATAATCCATCCACTATTTATTGGGCCTAAGCCCACATTTTATTACTAGTCTGTGGGTTTGATGATGTTTATGCTTTTATCATTGTTTCGAATGTAGTTCAATATAGAGGACATTAATTACTATTAATGAATAATAAGGCCCAATATATAATGTCATGACTACAATGTTTTTGGAAAAATAAAAGTTTGTCCATTATTGCTTATGATATCTATATATAATCTATAATATGTCTAAATCTATATTTATAGTTATGTTTATAATTTATAATATATTAAAAGTGTGAAGGGTTTTATAAATATTATTTGAATTTTTTATTCTTCATTAAAAGTCTCTGCCCATCGTCTTTTCATAATTTCTCTAATATTTAAAAGTTTGAAAAATAATTCAATAATTATAGTAAATCTTTTCTTAATAGAGATCATCAGAGTTAATATCTTTTTAAGAAGATTCAAAAAATCTAGAAATAAATATGAAAATGTTATAATAACAAAAATATAAGAAATATCAAATTTGTAAAAGTTTTAAATAAGTAATCAAAGATTTTCTGAAGATTTAACTTTAAAAATAAGAAGAAATTTTAAACATAGAAAAAATGGTCGTACTACAAATATGATTCAAATCGATGCATCTCTCCTAGCCTCTAGCGGCAAGAAAATGAGGTATTGCATTACAAACGCAAAAGTGATCATTCATTACTCAGTTGAAACTTCTGATTGTAGAATATATATGTGCTTACACTCAAAATATATGTTATGTTTATATTATTATATTAAAGTATGAAGAATCTCTGAGAAACGATTTGAACTTTTTTGCACTTCATTAAAAACTTTCGCAATAGATAAAATCATCTAATTTTAAATAATTAAAAATTACACGTATGAGACACGTGTAACTAAACTTGTATATATAAGTGAGGAGATATGGGTTTTGGGTTGTTCTCACTTGTCTATTTTTAGTCATTATCAAATTTTTTTATTTTTATTTTTTTTGAGTTTAATCATTTTTTACTTTAAATTTTTAAGTCCATATTCTTTGTTCAATGCTTATGTGTCTCCAAATATACAAAATACTATTTAAAAATTTGCATGCACATAAGTATTTGATTGTGACATGATTGTTTGCTAATAAATTATTTTCCCACACCAATACTAACAAAGCATCTATAAAAAGTAATTGAAATTGTTTTGATATATACGAAAGACACGTGTAAAAAACAAATAAATCTTAATTCATAATTTTCTCCGTCTATATTAATTGATCACCTTACTAAAAATATATGTTTCAATTATTTATCTATTTACAAAATCAAGTAAAATTAATTTTTTAAAAAATCTATTTTAATCCTATAATTAATACTCTTTAAAAGTGTAAAAACAAGTTTACAAAGTTATAAAAAAATATTTCAAAGATTATAGTAATAAAATTATTATTTGTTATTTATGATTCCTTAAGAGCCCATTTAAATAGGATTAAAATTATATCAAATCAATTTTTTATCCTTGTTTTTTTTAGTTTTTTCAGGTATTTGATAAAACTAAAAAGTGTTTAAAGAAAGATAAAAACTAAGAAAAACAAAAGTGAGAAGTTGGGTACCACAAGTTTTTATTTTTTAAATTAAAATTCTTTTAGGTTTGACCAAAACATTCACCTTTTTAATCCTATATTTTAATCAGGACTTTGAACTTGTAACACTTAAATATATGGTTTTTTTTTTTCTCTTTGCTGCTTCTCTTCGTCTCTTTCCTCCAATTTTCTCTTTTTCTTTCTCCTATATTTTCAATGAATCTATCATTATATTGGAGGTTCAATATTTTTTAACATAGCCAAATTATTATAAATTTGCAATATTATAATATAATACTATTTTTATATAAAAATATCTAAACTTTTTATTTTTTAACATTTAAAAAAAAAACTTATATTTATAAATTAACCTCACATGATCACTTTACGTTGAAAGTGCAATTAAATAAAAAATATTTTTGAATTATTAAAATTAAAAATTATAAATAATTTACTTTATTTATGATGTTAACAACTTTACGGTCATTTAGCTCGTTTTGACAAAAAAAAATGTTTAACATCATTCGTTTATCAAATACATTAATAACTTGTTTTTAGTTTCAACACTTCTATCCAAATACTTATCTACTTAATTTATAAGCACTTATTTAAAACTTTTAATCACTTAAACTAAAAAAATATTTTTTTAATCCTATCCAAATGGACTCTATCAATCGTGAAAAGTGAAATGATAAACTAATATGAAATGTAGAAAGTAATTATAAAATTTAGAAGAATATTTCATTTAGACAATGAATTAAACTTGTTCCAACGAACACCTCATTTCTTTAAAAAACTGTTTTGATTATATACTGCTTCTTTCGTTTCAAAATAATTAATCCTTGTTATTTGACATTAAGAGTTTTTTAATTAAATTAGTTTTATTAATTATTCTTTGAAAGTATAAATTTGAGTATATATATTTTGTTTAGTTATTTAATAATAAAAATAGTATTGGTAAAATATTATAATATTATTTTAATTTCATAAAAAAAATAAGTAAATTAAAATAAATATTTCTAAAGAAATAATCAACTATTTTAAACGAAGAAAAATATACATTATGAAATAATAAATAGAAATAAATTATTTTTTCAAAAGTTTGGCCAACAAACTTAAATATACTAGCAAACAAACAATGAAACAATACAATACTAATATTACAATTTAATTATTACTTTTTTTTTAAAAAATAATTCTTGTTTCTTATCTATACGTTTTCCCCGATTCATAACTTGTCTTTCCATTTTCAATAATCGTCAAGTTAAAGCAATTCTTCCTTTATATTAATATTACAGAAAATAAAAAGAAGAAATAAATTTCCAGTTTATTCGGTCAGTTCATATATATATAGATCTTTAACAATCTTAATTCTTTCATTTTTGAATTTTAATTAATTTTTTCATTTTTGAATTTTAATTAATTTAATTTTGTTATGCGATAGAAATCTTGGTGTAATTGAGCTGCTGTCAATAAAGGTTTATCTTTTATGATTAATTACTAGTATTTCTTTAGTTCTAGTATTGTCTTACACATTTCCTTATGTGGGTGTTAATTGAATTTCTTTCTTGATAACCATGTTGTCGCGGTCAGCTTTCACGTACCTGACTAGTACTATTTCTTTAGTTCTTGTATTGTCTTGCACATTTCCTTACGTGGGTGTTAATTGGATTTCTTTCTTGATAACCGTGTTGTCTTGGTCAGCTTTCACGTACCTTGACTAGTACTATTTCTTTAGTTCTTGTATTGTCTTGTACATTTCCTTATGTGGGTGTTAGTTGAATTTCTTTCTTGATAACCGTGTTGTCCCGGTCAGCTTTCACGTACCTTGACTAGTACTATTTCTTTGGTTCTTGTATTGTCTTGTACATTTCCTTATGTGGGTGTTAATTGGATTTCTTTCTTGATAGCTGTGTTGTCCCGTTTAGCTTTCACGTACCCTCCTCACACCTCCTACTAGCAATGTATATCATGCAACTCTATTCAATAAGGGGGATAGATGAGAAGAAATCACTAGTGATTTTGTCTCCACTAGGATTTGAAACTCGAAACCTCGTGATTCTCACCTACTTTATTGACCACTAGGCCTCACTGTTAGGTGCGTGTTAATGGAATTGGTCTTGTTGTATGAAAAAAAGCTGGAAATTTGAGTTCTTTACATTTATAGATATCTTGTGTAATTTAGCTGTGTTTTTTGTTGCCAAATTTTGGGTTCTATTTGTTGCAACACTGATCCATATAAAGGTTTTATCTTTTATATGATTAATTGCTATCTCTTTTAGTTCTTGTATTGTTTTGGACATTTCCTTATCTGGATGTTAATGGAATTGGTCTTGTTGTAAGAAAAACAGCTGGAAATTTGAGCTCTTTATGGGTGTGTTTGGTGTGAAAGGAAATATTTTTCCTGAAAAATGTTTTCTTGAAAAATGTTGTCGGGATTCTTACTTATTTATTTGTGTTCGGTAGTAAGTCAAAAATGTTTATCTTTAAAACATTTGTATATAATCTAGACAAGTACGATGGGGTGGAGTGGGGTAAAGGTTTATCTTTTATGGTTAATAGCTAGTATTCCTTAGTTCTTGTATTGCTTTTGACATTTCCTTATCTGGGTTTCATGGAATTGGTTTTGTTGGAAGAAAAAAAAAGCTAGAAATTTGGGTTACGAACCAATATATTTTTCTTGAAAAGTGTTTTCAGGTTTCTTACTTATTTTTTGGTCTTTGGTTGTAAGTAAAAGATATTATCTAAAAGCAATTTGTATATTGTTAGATAGTAGTAAAGTCCCACGTTGGTTGCGGAATGTAATGGTGGTCTGCTTATATGGACTTGGTTAGTCGTCCTCTCATTAGCAAGGTTTTGGCTTTTGGGGTTGAGTTAGGCCTAGGTATCATATTTTTATGTTTATATTATCTAGAAAAAATACTATGGTAAGTGGTGTCGGTGTGGGGTGGGGGATGGGGTTTACGGAGATGGGTTGAAGATGAGCTGTGTTGAAGAGTGGGGAAGATATAATCAATGTGGAACATCACTTGTTTAACTTGTTTTCCCTACTTCTACGGGCAAAGTTATTTTCCTCATTCTCACGGAACTTGTTTTCCTAGAGAAAATATTTTTCAAAAAAATTGATTTTTGACCAGCCGAACATGTGAAAATTGGATACGTTTTATTCCATACCGAACACACCCTACATGTCATGTTGTCGTGGTGAATAACATATTATTTAAAAATTTCAGAAAGTTCAATTTTTTGGTTGCCTTAACCAGTGTCAAAAATTTTTTTGGGTTGCATTTGTAGGTGCATAGTTGAAGATGGAAGGTTCTATAGTGCGAAGGGTGATTCCTTCCGATAACAGTTGCCTTTTCAATGCCGTTGGGTAAACTTTATTTCCATTTTACTCTGATTTGCTTGTCTCAACTTTCCAGTTAGAATTGAGGTTGATGGGTTTGAATAAAGGTCTTGTTGTTTCTTGTTTATGCAGTTATGTGATGGACCATAACAAAAACAAAGCCCCTGAGCTAAGACAGGTTCCGATTTTTCCTTTGAAATTACTCAGTTAAAGCACTTTTTCATATTACGCTAATCAAGAATTTTATATATGTCTAGATTATCTGTCGTGCTGTTATATCTTATTAATTTAACACGTGCAGCATCGTAGTTGTAGTCCTGTAGGTAGAGATGGAAGGAACCTTCTTTTTATTTATTTATTTGTTATATAGGAGACCCCACTGGATGGGACTATTCTAGGTATGTTGTTGTTGGTATATTGGAGACTTCTCTAGAGAGAGACTGCTACTGGTGTAGTCGAGAAATAGGAACTCTCTGTGTGTGAAGTTTATTTTTTGGTGAAGAAAGTAGTAAAAAAAAAAACCTCTATTGGAAATAGCCTCTCTACTTCTCTAGAGGTAGTGGTATGGACTGCGTACACTCTACCCTTCCCAGACCCCACTATGTGGGAATACACTGGGTTTGTTGTTGTTGTTGTTGTTGTAAGATGGAAAAAAACCAGGGTGCAGGTGAGTGTAGTGAATATTTGTCTAGTGTTTGTGTCTAAGTTAGATTAAGTAAAAGCTTGTTACGGAATGTGCTGGTTCAGAACTTCGAGGGATGAAACCGGTATGTGTTTTTCATTGCCTTAGAAAATGTGTTCTGTTCCATGTGGTTATAGAATAGTATTATAGTTTGTTTGGTTTAAAGGATTCAGCCTTATTGAACAAAACTTTCCAGGAAATGAGATGAGGTGAAGGCCACCTTCTGTGCTTAGACATCAATGCGCAAAACTATTTTGTGTCTGTAAACTTTCAGAAGTCTATGTCCTTCCCGAGGATGTCTAGAGCAACTTATCTAAAAGAGTAGAAACGAAAGGAAATAAAGACTATTTTACAGTTAGAATCCAGGAATTAAAGAAAGTTATAGATAGATGATTTCGTTCATAACCTTTTTTCTAGCTGTGGGACTTGTATTCACATTTATCCATAATATCGTGGAACAACTTTCCCATTTAAACTAACCTGAGGGCCAATATATAGGTGTGTCAAGAAAAGCATGTCTAATGCATTCAGTACGCTTAGGATTAAAGATGTAAATGCTGGTGATCTCATCCATCACTGAGATGGCTTCTCTTTACTTGTTAATAAGGAAAGATGATTTTTTTCTTATGGATCTTTGTTACTTATCAATCTCGAGAGGTGGTGAAACACGTCAAGTGTCTGACCCGGAGATAACTTTTAACTTCAATCTCATGCCCAGAGAACCAAATTGCATAAGAAAAAAAAATTTCATTTAGTGAAAATATATGCCTGAGGTTTTTGGGTACCGGATACCTTCTTAGACATCAATGGTTGGGCAGGAATCTAGGGTTATAACAATTTGTTGGCCATAGGGGAAATTCAATTCAGGAAGCTAATTTATAGTAATGCCAACAGTTCGATTTCCTGGTTATTTAGTTATATGTTTGAATATGACTGAAGTTGATAGGTTGATAGGTTGATATGGTTTAATGCTTGGAATATAGCGTAAAGCTAACTACTCATCATCCATGACACTTTATATATTTCAAAATTTGAAGGTTATAGCTGCAACAGTGGCCAGTGATCCAACAAAATATTCTGATGCCTTCCTTGGGAAACCCAACAAGGAGTACTGTGATTGGATTCTTAACCCAGATAAATGGGGAGGTATGCGTTTACTTGTTTTCTGTTTTAAAGTTATCTTGTCTGGAATGATTTCAACTACTGGAGTCCTGTTTAAGATAAAAAGAGTGACTTCGCTAGTCGTGCTGTTGGTCTATCTCACAGATAGTTTGGCTGTATAACTAGGTGATCGAAAGATTATGATTATTTCCATGACTTACTTTGGTTGAAGCCATGGCTAAAACTCGAGAATTACTGCTTAAAATTGCTTAAAAGGAACTAACACAGTGAGAGTCATATGACCTAGTAAAACCTATAACGCTAGTGAATTGCAGTTATTCTGTTGTATGAACAAATATTACCGTTTATGTTTGGACGTGCTTCTCAAAGCTACAACTCTGTATATATGCATGGTGCTTGTTTCTTTGATGTTTTATGTTGGTTGTTAATGTTCTTACTCTTTTAAATAAATGAAATGATCCTCGGTGTTGTGGAACTTCTTTGATTTCTTCTTGTAATCTCTTACTCAATTGAAATCTGTAATGTCCTTAACACGATGACTATGAATTGCGAATCATAGTAATGAAAAGGAATTTTATTTACAGAAGGGTCAACGGTTACAATTATACAACTAAAAGATAACTACTCAAGCTCTGCACTTCTGCCATTTATGCCTGTAACAAACTTAGGGTTAGATAGGAAAGACGAAGAAGAAGAGAAGAAGATAAAGAAGACTATAGAGAGAAGAATTTAGGAAAAAGAGTACCGGTAATTCAATAACTGCTTTTCCCAGTTTCGGTTAGGCTATTTATAGATTTTGCTTACTTAGCTGAGTTGGTGATGAGCTGGACTATTTGATGTATTAATCCCCCCGTCGATTCCTTACAATCTCCACCGTTTATTTAAACTAATTCCCAATTTCCCTTTTCACGATTATTCAATTGCCACATGCAGACATAACAATTTTGGGTCATTACAAAATCTTTGTCCGATTCCTTCACGGGAGGGAGTTTGGTTTATCTTTTGTTTTCTACAGTATCTTCATTGGAGGAGAAAATTTGGTTACGTTTTCTGTCTGTTATATCTTCAATCAAGGGGTGGTTGTTTTTTCCAGAAAAAAGGATTATTATGCTGAGTCAGATGCTGAATATCAAAGAGTTGGCTGAGTAGTGTCGGCTGATAGGCTTTACGAGAAGAAAGAGGGGTTGGGTTGGAAAGTAACTTCACTTGCAGTGATGCAGACAATTTGGAGAAAGAAGTGAAGAACTTTTATCTTCCCAATGTGCAATCTCATGATGCTTCTTGGGATATTTGGAGTTTGGAATTGAGGCGTTAAAGTTTATCTCCTTCATGATGCGATAAAGTTTATTTACTTATCAATCTCCGAAGTAGCTTGGGATTGAGGCGTTATTGTTGTTGTTTGTTGAATCAGAAAAAGAAATAGGTGCATCATCAATAAATATTTTGTTCTATGTGCTGCTTTTAGATTTTATTTTTCCTTGTAAGCCAAGTCTATTTTACAGCATTATGATTAGTTGGAAATACTCTAGTTTCTGTTGCTTAGGAACATCCCTTTCTTATCTAATCGTTGCAGTTCTTGTTATTTGGTTCGTTTTCTCTGATTGATGTTTCTTACCTTTGAAACACTTCCTCTCTTAAGGTGCCATAGAGCTTTCAATATTGGCTGACTACTACGGACGAGAAATTGCAGCCTATGATATCCAAACAACTCGCTGTGATCTGTATGGACAGGTTAGCATTTAGGTAGTAGGATGCGTAATCACCTATTTCTACGTCATTCATTTAACAAATCCCGATTCTTCTGAACCACATTTATATGACTTAATGTTAAACAGGGAAAGAACTATCAGGAAAGAGTAATGTTGATTTATGATGGACTTCATTATGATGCTTTGGCTGTATGGTCTCTCTCTCTCTCTCTCTTTCTCTCTCTCTCTCTCTCTCTACACATGCACCTTCTTGATCATTCAGTTTCCCTTCAGGAGGAACAAGAAGGAAAGATTCAATTTTGTGAAGATTTTTAGATCCTGCGAATAGTTGGACTTTGTTTGGAATCTTATCAAATTAGTGAATGAATTAAATGATTAGAATATGAGATAGGATTAGTGATCCGAATCTGATATTAATGATCGTTAAAAAAGGACAGCTGACTGCGGTGCTTAGTTGATCTGCTGGGTTTTTACTGCTTTAGGTCATTTTTGTTTTACCCTTCTCTAGTGCCATTCATAACAAATATTTGCATTTACCCATCATCAGAAAGATGAAATTATTAGGTGCTGCATTGCTGGTTAAGTAGTGTGAATCATTTAGAATTTCCTATCTTTTGACAAAGCTGCATCAAGTTAGATTTCCTTTTTTTAGTTCATATAATCCCTTTATGCCTCGTTTCATGTGTACAATCAACAGATGTCCCCTGCCGAAGGAGCTCCGGAGGAGTTTGATCAGACAATTTTTACTGTACAGAGAGATGGGACTGTAGGACCAGCAGAGCGGCTTGCTCTTAATCTGGTTATGGAGCAACAAAGGTAAGCATCCTTTTAAGCAGAAAATGACAGTGTGTTTTGTAGCACACTATATCTTGACACGCTCCTCAAGCAACAAAAAGAATAACTTGAGTTTGAGTTGTGGGAGGTTTTTATAACAGCCATATGATAATGGGCTCAAGCTTCTATAATTTTAACTGTTTTCTTTAATTTTCTTGGTTAAATTTCTTTAACTGGTAAAGTTGCTGCCATGTGACCAAGAGGTCACGTGTTCAAGCCTTGGAAACAGCCTCTAGCAGAAATGCAAGGTAAGGCTGCGTACGATACACCCTTGTGGTGGGGCCCTTCCCTGGACACCGTGCATAGCGGTAGCTTTAGTGCACCGGGCTGCCCTTGGTAGAGGAACTAATTTGTGTATTGCCTTAGTGTGTGGGAGATCTCAACTCTCTCTATTTTCTTGTGAATAATGATTTTTATGCTCTTTGGGTGCCGGAATGAGTATGTATTTGATTTAATTTTCTCTGTGAAGTAATATGCTGCCTAATTGTGTTTAATTGCCAGCATTAGCTAGGGAATTAACCAAAAGTTGAACTACGAATAAGCACTTTAGAGAGTATGAGTTTTAGAATAAGTAGAAGTAACACGGAATATATGCATCACAAAATTAGCCCCTTTAAGAAAAATGAATATGGAGCGATATTAGATGGATTATGGTGTCCAAATGTGAATGATTTAGATTTATAGGTTCAGTCTTCCAGGCAGAGGAGAATGACAAGTTACAAGAAGATGACATTTAATTAAAACGGGGTGTTTAAGATGGACGAGTGTTACATGAGTGATCTGCAATGGGGAGATACCTAACAAAGTGAAAGATATTTTCTATAGAACGGTTGTGAGACTAATAATGTCATACGAGAGCAAATGTTGAGTGCATGCAAGCTGGCCGGAACACCACCTATTAAAAAAAGGAGCGAATTTTGAGCTTATATGATCAAACATATCATACAATGTATGTAAGATTGGACAAGATTAGAAATGATTACATCGGATAGAGGGTGTAAGTAGCACACGTAGAGGATAATATAAAGAGAAGCCACTTGAGATGGTTTGTTTATGTGCTACGTAGACCTCCAAATGCTCTGGTTTATAGGTGCAATGCTTTTGGGTTTCAAGCTTATAAGAAAAAAGGCGAGGTAAACCTCAAACCCTATGGAGGGAGGTTGTCTGAGAAAACTAACGATCCAGTGGAATCAAACGTCCGTGTCTAAGTAATTTGGATTGAGGTATAATAGTTGTTATTCTTGCAGCCTGCATATTTACTTCATCACCTAAGCTGATAGTAAGTACTAAGTTGAAAGGACTTAAAGTCTTCAAGCTTTTTGTTATACCTCAGATAAATCACGTGCAAAGCCAAAACTGGATGAATCTGTTCGATCAGTGCCATTTGGGACGTGGCTGTCGTCGCCTCTGGCTTTGTGTATCAGAACTTCAAGCCATCTATCGGATATAGAATCCTAAAATATTCAAAAATCCATGAGTTCAAAATTCTTGTGAATTTATTCCTTCTCTGAAGATAGTAGATTTCTTGAGAAGGATTTTTTTATTCGATACAAACATCTCTAGGGCTTAGCATACAGAGTTTTGTTTATCTTGCCAACCTTTCTATACCCCTCAATACTTCCCAGAAAACGGTACCGCCCCCTCTGCCTGTTTGTGCATCCTTCAGCTCTTCACGCTCTTGTTCTTATGCTGCTTTGAGTCTATGGTCGGGTCAAAATGGTAAAGATCCGAAGATGGAGAATTTTAGAGGTAGTTATCCCCCACATAGAAAAGGTAGAAGAAGAAGAATATAGAGAGGATTTGTGGACAAGAGTTCCAGATTATGTGCATTTTGAGGTTAATGGCATGATAAGAATGTGGTTCGGAGGGATTTATTTTACTTTACGCCTTGCTTTTTTTTTTGTGTGTGTTCTAACTCAGTCGCCTTACATTTTCCTTTGAGCATATTTTGCTGAGAGGGCTAGTGCGTGTGGATTAGTCGTAGTCGGTAGTTAGGAGTGCTTTGGGGTAGCTTGGCTAGTTGTCATAGGGCTTTGTACATAGATTGGAGCTTCTAGTTAGGAGGGTTGGGGGTTTGTTAGTATATAGAATTCCTTGTGGGTGTTGTATCTCTGTTATTGTATCTTGTTTCATGTTCTATGACAACTTTGTTTACTGTCATTGTGTCCTGAGCCGGGGGTCTATCGGAAACAGCCTCTCTACACTACTTCAACGTACTAATTACTCGGCTGTTTTATCTATTACTACAACATTGCAGGAAGAGGAGCTTCACTGACACAGCCAACTTCACGTTGCGCTGTGGAGTTTGCCAAATTGGTGTCATCGGCCAAAAGGTTCGTATCTTGCTTCTTCTAATCATTCCGCGTACTTTCTTATACTCGCGATTTCTTTTGCTGAAAGTCGCATTCCTGCGCAGGAAGCTGTAGAACATGCACAAGCAACTGGACATGTGAACTTCCAGGAATACAAATGAAGGAAAACATAATTGTCTCTGCATTTGACTGGAAAGTCGTGTTGTATCGGTATATTTGGCGATGCCAGTGTTGTGCTATAGAAAATCATGTCATGCATTCTTGTGGAAGCATTTGTGACAAGTACTATAATGCTTTCCTAATGTGTCACTGGACTTTGAGCTTTGTATTACCATAGTTGTGATTTACCTCTCTACCGAGTTAAGGTATGCGTACATCCTACCTCCCCGATCCCGCTCGTGGGGGAGTACACTCGGTATGTTATGCTTGTAATTAGGCATCATGCTGCTATTACAATGTGCTACACTAGCCTCTCCGTCCCTACGGTGGATAAGTTTTGCGTACGTTCTACACTCTTCTCTTCGGATTACACTGGTATGTTAGTTGTTTCTTGTTATTGTCACCTTTCGTCGACTAATATGAAAAGATTAAAGGGGATGTGAAGTAGGGGTGTGCAAAAATCGAACCGATCGATAAACCAAACTGATTTAAAAATGTTATTGGGTTAACGGTTTTTTAATGACTTTATAATAAAAATTTATTGGGTTATTGGTTCGGCTTGATTTTTTCTTATTCGGCGATAACCCAATAAGAATATATATATATAACTCTTAATTTCTCCTAACAACATTTAGTTCAAACTTGAAGCTTCTCATAAATTAAAGCACATCATATAGGATTTTTAGTTGGAACTAAGATTCGGGTTTTTTCTCATGTTAGTTATTATTATTTTTATTTTATGGGTATTTTCTTATTGGTTAAATATAAATCTAAAAAATCGATAAATCGAAAAGTGATAAAAAATATCTTATTGATTGGGTTATTGGTTTAACATATTTAAAAATTGAAAATCGATAAATCAAATTGATAATATATAAAATCGAACCGATCAGTTCACATCCTAAATTGTGAAGTGTGAACCATTTAAATATTATTGCATTACTAATCAGAAACTAGCACAGCATTGTTGCACGTCTTTTAAAAGTCTAAAAGAAAACGTGCCTTACATGAATGGAAAAAAATAGTATTCTTTTACCTTTTTTATTATTATAAATCGAGAAGCTTGGGATCGATCATCTTCACCAACATAAACATCAAATAATTTTATTTAAAGTTTTGACAAATAAGAAGAAATAATCTCAGTTGTCAATCGAATGTTCGATATTCATATTTGGATTCGACTAAAAATTCAATTATTAAAACTTTATGCAGACATGATTTATTTGGAGCAGGTATTTAATAGAAAGTGGACCTTCTCCAAGTGACCCAACAGATAGTGCCTTTCTTTTTCTTATGTTTTTTTTTTTTTTTTTTTCATTTGGTGTTCAGTACCCATATTGGAGTCCGACTAATTGAGATTTATGCTGGTAGAGCCCCATTTCAGAGGAAGCCCCATTTCAAACCAGAGACCTCTGTTTAAGGGAAGAGCAGTCTCATCCACTGCGCCACGTCCTTCCAAATATATATGGGGTCTTTTCATTTGAAATAATTCATTTCATTAATTTTCGTTTATAATATAATATTATATATCATCTTGTTGGTTCTATAATGGAAACATTGATTGTCATATAATAATTTATATAATTTTTGGTTAGTGATATTGAATAATAATATCAACACTAAACTATGCAAAAATTCTTGTATGCAAGATTAAATTTGATACGTGTTTGAACATAAATAAATTTATAGATGCAAAGTGAAATTTGGTAGGCATTTGATCATAAAAATACGACTTTTAATGATAAATTATATTTAAAAATATGCATTTTACTTGAAAAGATGGTAAACGTTGAATCTGATTAACGAACATTCCTACTCCTCAAATCCTTTAGCGTTTATCATCGGCTCCGAGGTTCTACTCAAACTTTCCATTAATTTTTACCAGAAGTCTTTATTATATTTCACGTCAGCTTTTAAGTAATCGAATAAAGGTCAAATACATGTACAAGATTATTCTGCAGATATAACTTATTACTTCTCTTCAATATATAAAATTTAAATTCAATATTATTATAAAATGATATCAAAAATCATCTAAACGAGTAAAAAAATCTTTTTTTAAGATTTGATAACAACTCATATAATTTACAAAATTTTTTATTGCTATTTTAGCACTAAGATCCACCAATTATCTTTATCCTTAAAATAAATAAATTAAAAATAGAAAAAGCCGTTTGCTCTTTTTCTTCCCACTTTCCTTAATAAAGCTTTAACGTTTCAACTCATAATATAATTTCTGCTGACCAAGTTTTTTGTTTCTTTTTAGTCAATTTTCTCAACCCCATTTTCCCTTTGAGCTGTAAGAATGTTTCTTTATTTTTTTCTGATATTTTTCTGTCAACTCTAAATCCCTTTGAATTTTCTTGAAAATTAATATATTTTTCCATTTTGTTCCAATAAAAATCTTGTTGTTCTTGTTTTATTCTTGATTTTTGCACCCTTTTTAGTTTTATCAACTTCTATTTGCTAGATTAAAAAAAAATATTCAATCTTTTGTCAACTCTAAATTCCTTTGTATTTTCTTGAAAATTGGAAAAAAGGGTAAAAAATCTAATCTTGTTGAATATCCCTCTGGGGTTTTTGTTTGATTCTTGATTTTGACACCCTTTTTAGTTTTATTAACTTCAGTTTCAGTTCTGTCAGCAAAAAAATTAATCTTTTTTTCATTTTGGTATAATTAAAATCTAATCTTGTTGAATATCCATCTGAGGTTGTTGTTTGATTCTTGATTTTGACACCCTTTTTGGTTTTTTAAATTTAGTGTTAAGTATTTTGAGCTACTATTTGCTAGATCTGCTTTAATGGGTATCTGTGTAAGTAAAAGTAAACCAAATGCTAATAATGGGCACCGTGGATCAAGTGGAGTTCATAGTAATGGACCTCATAGAACTGAAATTCAGTACACTAAATCTCCAGGCCCTGAAGCTCAATTGCCTGTGAGGCCACCACCAAGTCCAAAACCAGCTGTAAGGTATGATACAATTCTTGGTAAGCCATATGAAGATGTTAGGTTGCATTATACTCTTGGTAAAGAATTGGGTAGGGGTCAATTTGGTGTTACATATCTTTGTACTGAAATTGCAACTGGTCAACAATATGCTTGTAAATCGATATCGAAAAGAAAGCTTGTTACTAAGGCTGATAAGGATGATATGAGGAGGGAGATTAAGATTATGCAACATTTGAGTGGACAGCCTAATATTGTTGAGTTTAAAGGTGCTTATGAGGATAAGGGTTCTGTTTATCTTGTTATGGAGTTGTGTGGAGGGGGAGAGCTATTCGATCGGATTATAGCAAAGGGGCATTACAGTGAAAGAGCTGCTGCAACAATGTGTAGAGCTATTGTCAATGTCGTGCACGTATGCAATTTTATGGGCGTGTTGCATCGTGATCTCAAGCCTGAAAACTTTTTGCTGTCTGATAAGAGTGAAAATGCTGCTCTAAAGATTACTGATTTTGGGCTGTCAGTATTCATTCAAGAAGGTATATTTTGATTTACAGTGTCCTTTAGTTCTTTAATTGTCAATTCTATTGCATGGAAGCGCATTATCGTTCAAATCACTAACATTTCCATGTTTGACAGATTTATGTATTCTGTCCCCACATTACTAGAGCTAGTGAACGTGTAAAGGCTAAAGATTTGATCTTTAAGTTCAGGGATAGGATTAAGTATTTAGTTAAAAACATTAACTTTAGAGGTAATCGCAGTAACACGTGTATTTACTATTTACACCTATGTTAGTCTTGTATATAGTATGTCCTCGATTCAAGTGTCATATTTGTTGTTTCAACCTTATGAACCAAAATGTAGTTAGACCACTAATGGGCAAACTAGAATTTTCTTTTTTAAGAAAATGGGGTTCGCCAGTTTTTGGAACCCCCCCTAAAAATATATGTTTTTTTTAATCAAGCGATCTACTAAGTTCATGGAAATGGGGTTTGCTAGTTTCTGGGCGAACCCCTCTAATTTTTTTAAAAAATAATTTAGTAAACGGCAGATGGGCGAACTTTCCCTTTTGGTATGTGTTTTTAAGGAGTGTCTGTTGTTTCATAAGGTTGATATTTTGTCCCTTTTGGTGCCGAACTCTCCTGGGCAACATTTAAGGGGAATTTTTTTAGTTGGATGTAAATAATCAACAAGCATATATAAGTACATAGCAGAGCATCAGATCACAAGTAGCTTGCTGATTTCTGTGCTTTTCTTTATAATTTATGAAGTTGTTGCACGGCAAGGTCGGATGAGAATATGCAGAGAAAAAGTTAGTGTTTTACTAGATAGAAATTTGCAGCTAAATTTAATTATACCCAATTCAATTTGTAAAATGAAAGTAATAGTTTTGTTAGCACGATGAGTGATTATTCTTGAATTACTTTCCTGTAAACATGGGTTAACTGGAACGTGTCATCCACCTTTTAAGATCATGCAGGTGTATACCCTTTGTGGCACTTGGTGTAATCCAAATGTTAGATCATCTGTCCATTTATGATACCCCAATTGCATTTTACACACCCGTCGCATACAGATTGCATCTATTAGTAAGACGATTACTGATTACCTCAGTGTTGATGAATGGCTTCCTTTTACAAATATGTTGAAGTACCACGCGTTGGTAGTTTCTTTGCGATTTTCTTATCCTCCTTACTAATACTAACCTTGCCGAGCTTCTTAATTTTCTTATTCTCCTTTCTAGCACCAACCTTGCTGCTATCTGCTAATTTTTTTTCCTGTAAACAGGTAAGCTGTACAAGGATATAGTTGGGAGTGCTTACTATGTTGCCCCTGAGGTGTTAAAGAGGTGTTACGGCAAGGAGATAGACATTTGGAGTGCAGGTGTTATGCTTTATATACTACTCAGTGGTGTCCCTCCCTTTTGGGCAGGTAAAGTCATCCGCTTCGCTTCTCATTGTCTGAGATAATACACAGATGGAAATTGTTGTCACTATCTAGTATTCAAGGACTTACAGTCTCTATTCGTTTGATATGCAGAAACCGAAAAGGGTATATTTGATGCCATACTTAAAGGGAACATTGACTTTGAAAGCGAACCTTGGCCCTCTGTATCTAGTAGTGCCAAGGACCTAGTACAGAAGATGCTGACTAAAGATCCAAAGAAACGGATTACAGCTGCACAGGTTCTTGGTATGTAGGCTTTAAACTATAGGTTATTGATTTTAAGTGTGCTAACAATTTCAGTAGAGAGCTTCCATGTTATAGATTGATTAGATTTAGAACTCGTTGAAGATTTCCTTTCTGACACTACCACACATATTTGTTTCTTTTGGAAAAGAAAAGGGAGTTGCATTTGTATTAAGAGATAGTGTACTTCTAACAAAATTTGGGCACTTGCAGACTCCCTCCTTTCTAGCAGTTACTCAGAAAATTATTTAAGACAACGCAGTATCCTTTAAGTCGACATCACTCAGCAATTAGATTATTCTGCTTTGTCTCACCCAAGGGGCCTAACTGCTTTCCTTTGCAAGATCTTACTTTTATCTTTGATTACTGTTGGCATTTTGAACTGGATTTGTTATCAAGTAAAGCACAGCTGCTGCTTCTTGTGAAAGGAGTTAAACATTGCATACTTGATGTGGCCAGACCAAGTCCTTGCTGCCAAAATTAGTTTGTATAGATATCAATCTTTTTCTGGCCTGTAACAGCGTCATTTCTAGCTTTAGGATATGCCAAATAATTTTAGTTCTGTGCAGTTTCACTCTGTTATTTGAGGTAATACATTAACTGAGACGGAGACTGATAAACAAGCCTTGAAGGGGAGCCTTGGAATTCATTCCCCTTTTCTAAATCTGTTTCTTAGCTTCAACCATTTGTACAAAGAAGACTTCTAATTATATTTTGCAGAAAAAATATTTCTCAAAGGTCTGAACTCACAACAACTAAGGCCATTCATGTGTGACTCTACTCTTTGAGAGCATCAGATGTATATGTGTTGCCAATACGGCTTGTTATGTCTTATACTGACCATACTATTGGTGTGTGTAATTGATAGAGCATGCTTGGCTGAAGGAAGGTGGTGTTGCATCGGACAAACCATTAGAGGGTGCTGTCCTGTCAAGAATGAAGCAATTCAGAGCTATGAACAAGCTCAAGAAACTTGCTTTGAAGGTAATCTTAGAATTTGTCAACTCTGCTGTAGTTGAATCTATGTAAAGGAAAGGGGGATATAGGGTATATTTTCTAATTTCTTTCGTGGACTCTGTTTGTGATGAAGAGAAAAGGACCACCTTTTTGCATGTACATTGTTCCTCATACGATAATCTTGTACTTCACATGCAAGAAAATTATTTTTTTCTCACTTATCTGCTTTAATCTCACATCCTTACGTTCCTTTCAAGCAAACAATATGTGAAGAACATGATGAGATTTAGCATGAGCTACCATAATTTTTGTGAATTTGGTATCTCGGCTTCTTTCTTACTCATAGTTGTGTGCAGGATTATTTGTCTGATAAGGATAAACATAGTACACCTAATTGTCTGTTGACATTCTACTCTATTTTGTGGGCTCGTGTATCTTCCCTATTTCAAATCCTATGTCCGTGTGATAGCTACCTTCATCTTCCTTCTGCAAGTAATAACACATTGCACCATCCGTCATTGGAATTAGGTCATTGCCGAGAATCTCTCTGCAGAAGAAATTCACGGGCTCAAAGCAATGTTCAACAATATTGATACTGATAATAGCGGCAGTATCACTTACGAAGAGCTGAAGAATGGATTGGCTAAACTTGGGTCAAAGCTCACCGAGGCTGAAGTCAAGCAATTGATGGAAGCTGTAAGGCAGAACTCCTATAAGTTATTGATGTTCTTTTGCTCACTAAATTACTGAAATTTATGTCTATAATAATATCTCAGGCCGATGTGGATGGAAATGGCTCAATTGACTACACTGAGTTCATCACCGCCACCATGCATAAGCACAGGCTAGAAAGAGATGAAAATCTCTTTACTGCATTCCAGTATTTCGATAAAGATCGCAGTGGGTATGTCCTATGTACATGTCTAGAGTAAAACATGATCAAACCGATAGAACCGTGAGATCAGTTGGCTCAAGATTACTTTTTCCATGTTACAATTGTAGGTTCATTACAAGAGATGAACTCGAGACAGCTATGCAAGAGCATGGAATAGGTGATCCATCCTGTATAAGGGAAATCATATCTGAAGTGGACACGGACAATGTGAGTGTCACTGTTTTTTGCTAAATAGTTGGACTGTACCACCTTGCCACATGTGCTAATTCTGTCGAATTTTCAGGATGGAAGAATCAACTATGACGAATTCTGCACAATGATGAGAAGTGGAGCTAAGCAGCCAGGCAAGCTCTTCTAGTTGCACGAGTCTCCTCGCGGGCAAGTTGCAGAAGAGCTATTCTTGAAAATATGAACCATGAGCTCTTCTATTGCTTCCATTAGAACCGTCAGGCATGCATCTGTATGCATAAGAAACTATTGCTAGTTGAGATGTTTTCATCGTTCTCCAGTAGAAAATATGTACATTTGTGATCTTCTCCGTTCAAGACAGTCTTTGCTGAGTGTTTCTATTTGTCCTGTGGCGCGGTCTTTCCTCCTCCCATGTGTAAACCGCATCCGTTTGGGACTTGTCAGGCGTTGATTTAGGCCACTAAGTATTTCAGTTGTCGAAGATTTCATCACATTTTATGTTATAAATAAGTTGTGTGTTCATTTTAGTGAAGATCATTAATCAGCTTCTATTTTCTCAATGAACTAGCAAATTCGGGATAGACTATTGCCCTGCTCTAGGCAATTGACATAGACGATTCAAGATGAAAAAACTTTTTTTAAAACTTGCAAGCTCTCGAAAAATCATCACAAAAGTGAATTAACATGTTGAAAAGGTGATTTTGCGTACAATAGACCCTTCTTCAATAATCTCTTGAGATCAAACAATTTCAAGTTATTCTGGTTCATGAAGGCATTAGAAATGGATAAAGGAAAGCACAACATGAATTAGTTCAAGAAAACCAAATTTATTATGATCTGAAATAAGAGTATAACCAAAATCCAGAAAGAAACCCATGATAACATCTCATAGGCATTAACCAAAAACAACAAATATAAACAGCTTATATATTACTACTATGCTTCAATAACCCCAAACCCCAAATAGCCCAAGCAACTCAGAAACCATGAATCTTGATCTGATCCTTCTTGACAACACCAGCAGTCACAAGAAAATGAGAAACATTCTTCCTTTGATCACCTTGAAGTTGTATCACTTTGCCAAGCTCCTTATCCTGCACAACGTTCCCGTTGCAACAGAACTCTTTCTTCAGATCCTTGAGGATTTTTTCGTAACTGAATTCTTTCCTCAGTCCTTGAACAGTCGTCAAACTTTTCTTTCCATTCCTTTGTTGTATACGTATATGAACATACTCCTTTGCTCCAGGTGCACCTGAGTCCTTAGCCTCAGCAAATGGATCGAAAGCAGATGGGATCTGGACGTCGATATCAACCATGTAAATAGCTGGAAGAGAACTTCTCACGCTCCGAGACTAAAGCTGGTAAACTGATCACAAGAAAGCTGCAAAAAAAGAACACTTGTTTAATATAAAAATAATCAAGATACCAAAAATCCAACTATATAAGTATAACATATCAAAGATACAACTACATCATTGATCACAAAAGAGCTGCAAAGAAAACACCACTTCAATATGATTTTTTTTTTTTTTTTATATATATATATATATAGTAGAGGCTGAACCCCATATATGTAAAATCCTGAATCCGTCCCTTTGATGGGATATATAACAGTATAACAAACAAAAAGCACAAAAACACACCACAAGATGGGATAACACACCGCTAGATACTAAAAAAATTCTTTAAGACACCCACAAAGTACTACTCTAAACTCCTAGCCCAGATAGGAACAAAACACTCTTCCCTACTATAAGATAACATGAGATGATTAACATATCACTTATGCAAACCACATACATATCAAGTAGTATGAGCTGATGAGCATATAACAATTCAACTACACAATGAGATAATCAACAATATCAGGAAAAACCAACAGCATAACCACTCTTAGCAAACATGAGATGATAATTTAATAAAAGATATACAAGTCCCAACTACATAACTATTAAGCAATATGAGATGATGATCAAGATCAACATATCAAAAACCCCAACTACCTATCCTAGATGTTCAATAGCAATCATCCCTCTAACTCCACCTAACTTTATAGATCCTAACTTTGACTAACAAAAAGGGCAATAAACAAGCAAAAATCAATAAGCTAAAGATTATTAGAACTGAAAAAAAAATAGAGAAAAAAGAACAAACCTTTTAAAAAAGGTTGATCAAAGAAATCAAACACTAGATGATGATGATGATGATGATGAGAAAGAATGGCTCTTTATTTATAGAGAGGAAACTAGAAATGCTGGCGGTGTAAGTGGGGTCCACATTATTCCCAACCACATAACTTTAATTTACCTTAATTATCATCATTAATATTGTACCTATTAATAAAACAAATAGTATTAATCAAATTAAAAAACGCGTAGATTCAACGCATTGAGGGAACATTGTTTGCTTACGGATACGGCACGGAGATTGATGGGGCCCAGTTACAAGTTGGGTCAAAATGTGTGGTGTGGGGCCCAATTTTCACTCGTGATTTGCTGAGAAGAATCCAGATTGGGCTTATACTTTGCGTGTTTAGCCCGCTTTGACTACGTATTGTTTGGGCTCTAGATTGGATGGGCCCATCCTGTTTACATAATATTTTGGGTGGTACATATAACGGTAACAATAGAGACATATGTATACCCACGGGCAGAGCCAGCCTTCTTTAGGGGTTCAGACGAACTTCCTCGAATGAAAAATACATTATTTATATATGATTAAAATTATTTTTTTATGTGGTTATAGTAGGTGTTCAATCCCCTTCAACTAAGTTTTCTTTGAATACTAAATTCCTTTAGTTGAAATTCTGACTCTGCCTCTGTGTGTACTCTAAATATGACCGAGGGTATATACGAATTATCAGAGGCACTAGATGGGGTTCGGCCGAACCCCCTAACTTTTGCGTAGACCCTATATTTGTAATTAAAAAAATTTTAAAATGTGTATAATTAGATATGTCCGAACCCCCATACAAAGTCCAGTAGTAGGCGGGTCACCTCCGAATCTCTGAGATGGGGATTCGAACCTCCAAACTTCAAATCCTGGCTCCGTCCTTGTGAATTATTTATCATAGTTCGAATATACTTTATTAATATACGTACCATTTATTAATGGCAGAAACATACAAAAGGTATATATATGGATCATTTATTATAGTTGAGAGATATATTAATTTCTTTTCCGCTCAGAAAATTACGCTTAATGTCCTCCCAAATGTCACTCTGTGCGAATTCTTATCCCTTAAAATATATGGTGTTGTATTTTTATTCACGTAAAATATTCTAAATTTGCTATTAAATTAAAATTTATGATCAATTAAGTAAATTTATTGGCTTAAAATGTCCTAATGTATATCTTACTAGCAAAAAGTTAAAGCTTATATATCATAAACAACATATTCAAGCTCTAACTCTTTAAAAGGCAGAACTTATGATCAATAAGTTCATTTTTGTGAAATGTTAACGTTTATTACGAGCAAAATTTATTAAGTTGGGTCAAAAAATAAATTAAAAATTACACAAATACATAATTTATGTTTTCAATATTACAAAAAATCTCAACTCACTAAATATATTATAAAAATCTCAATATATACACAAAATGTTGTATATATGTCAAATATATTATGTATATTAATAAAGAAAGTAAAGTAATTACAAAAGTGAGAGAGTGATTAATATTTATGTTATTTATACTAAAATAAAACTATAAATATATAGTAAATCTTAACTTTAACTAAATACCGAAAATACCCTCGGCAGCTGAAATTGGCCGCCACCCTCAGTCAGCTGTCACCATAGCTGAATTTCCACCTCCATTTCTACCCAAGATATTGCCTTTTCTTCATCTTTACAAACACCATAGCTGAGTATATCCACATGAAACTTCCAAAATGATAATCACAAAACAAATATCAAAAATCTCACAATTTTTTCAAGCTTTTCAAGAACCCTTTAATACCAAAAATCTCTTCTTTATCAAGCACTTTTCATCAACAATTCCTTGTCCAATTGACTCAAATACACAAGATTTAGACACCCAATTGAGGTCTCTTTGTGAAAAGCCAAATCCTCAATATGCAAATGCAGTTTCACTACTTAACCATTTTCTTGATGATTTAGGTCAAACACCATCTGAGTCAACTTTCAATTTTCTTGTTGTAACTTTGGCAAAGAGTAAGGAGTACAATCTTGGATTAAGGGTGTACCATAAAATGAGGAAAGTTGAAATCTTGCCCAGGTTTTTATCATTAGCTGCTTTGATTGAATGTTATGTGTATGTTCATAAGCCTAAATTAGCTATAGGGGTATTGGGGTTGATGTTAAAGAATGGTTATAAGGTTAATGTGTATGTTGTTAATGTTATATTGAAGGGTTTATGTGAAAATGGGATGGTTGTTGATGCTATTAAGTTTTTTTGGGGTTTGGATATGAAAGAGGTAATGCCTGATATAGTTAGTTTAAATACCCTTGTGAGAGGACTTTGTAGAGATAAGAAAGTACAAGAGGCTTTGGATTTGAGGTTTAGTATGGAGAAGGTGGTGAATTTTGCTCCAAATTCGTATACGTATGCCATTTTGATGGAGGGTCTTTGTTCGGAGGGTAGGTTGGATGACGCGTTTGGGTTGTTGGAGGAGATGAGAGAAAAAGGTTTGGAAGAGGATGTTGTTGTGTATAGTACATTAATAAATGGGCTTTGTAACAAAGGGTATGTTAGTAGAGGGAAAGAACTTTTGAATGAGATGTTGGAGAAAGGAATTTCTCCGAATGTAGTTACTTATTCTTGTTTAATGTATCGATTTTGTGAGCAGGGAAAATTGAAAGAAACAACTATGTTGTATGATGATATGTTGGAACGTGGGATTCAGCCTGACATTGTTACTTTCACGGGCATGATTGGTGGCCTCGGTAATAATGGGATGGCTAAGAAAGCGATGGAATTGTTCAATTTGATGATAAGCCGGGGCGAGAAACCTGGAAACATAACTTACAATATTCTTTTAAGTGCACTTTGCAAGGAAAGATTATCGGATGATGCTTTTCAAATTTTAAAATTGATGGTGGAGAAAGGCAAGACACCTGACGTGATCACTTACAATACAATAGTAAAAGGACTTTGTGAAAGTGGGAAAGTTGAAGATGCCATGACACTTTTTGATTCGATGTTGGGTGATGAGGCTTATGTTTTGCCTGATGTTATAACAACGATTGTACTGATTCGTGGGCTTTGCCAAGAAGGCTACCTTGATAAGGCTGGGGAAATTCATAACAAGATGGTCGAGAAAAAGTCTTTAGTTGATATTGGAACCTTTACTGTACTTATTGGAGCTTATATAAAGGCTGGCGAAGTTGTCAAAGCATTTGAACTTTGGAAGCAGCTAAATCAACTGAATCTTATTCCAGATTCAATAACCTATAGCACCATAATTGATGGATTTTGCAAGCTGAGTGTGCTCAATATAGCGAAAGGTTTGTTTCTCGGATTTAGAAAGAAGGGATACCATCCAACTGCTTTTGATTACAACAGCTTGATGGATGCCTTATGCAAAGAGGGTAGCTTGGAGCAAGCAAGGAGGTTGTTTCAAGAGATGTTAGATGGAAATTGTGAACCAAATGTAATCTCATACAACATTATCATTGGTTCAACTCTTGCAGCAAAAGATTTGCAGTCTGCTAAGGAGCTGCTTATTGATATGCCCCAGAAGGGTTTGAAACAAGATGCTTTCACTTTCTCCATATTAATAAACAGATTTTCGAAGCTAGGATTGATGGACGAGGCGAAAAAACTATATGAGAGAATGAATGCATCGGGCTTGACACCAGACGTTTCTGTGTATGATTGTTTACTCAAGGGCTTTAGTTTGCATGGTGAAACAGCAGAAATTATTGATTTGCTTCGCAAAATGGCTGCTAAGGGCATTGAGCTAGACCTCAGACTTACTTCCACCATCTTGGAATGTCTTTGTAATATTTCCGAGGATATTAATGTGGAGGAACTGTTGCCAAACTTTTCGCAGAAAAAATCAGAAGGATTTAGCATTCCCTGCAGTGAATTGTTGACGATGCTTCAGAAGAGTCTCCCCAAGCTTCAGTCTGATTCCGCTTTGTAGTACAATCTCACATGCTTCTTTCTGGCAGCCGTTGAGGGAGCTTTCTTTTCTACATAGGTATTACTATTTTGACTTTAAAGCTTTTGCAACGCAATGCAGGTCATGTTGTTATCCCATAGTCTACTTTTTATCTTAAGATTTTTTCTCATCGAAATGTAAGTATCCTTGAATGTACATTAAATGCCGGGAGTGTAGGTTATCCTGTATGACTCCTATATTTCGTGCAACGCTGAACTATTTGTTAAAACGGTTTTAAGTAGAGAAATCCTCGATGTTTAGATTCACAACACCCTCTCCACTCTCATCTCAAATATTGGAGTGGCCTTCCTTATTCATATTTCATGATAAATATTTTTCAGAAAAAAAAAAAAGATGTTGACTTTCTCTAACTTGTCCTTGTATTTAAGTTCCCTACCTTTTGCATAAAAGTTTTTTTGAAAAAAGATTGTACTTCGATTTAAGTCTTTTCCAATACTTTCACAAATATCTTTGGCCTTAAAGCCTAAGTTGCTCAGACTCTCAAAAAAGTTGCCGCACCCATGTTGGATCCTCCAAAAATGCAGTACGTTTAAAGGATGTGACGCACACCCGATGACACTTTGAAAGAGTCTGAGCAACATAGCTTAAAGCTGAACTCATGATTTTCATATGTTTTTGTACTGATCTAGCGAGATTTACATGGAGAAAGTAAGTTATGTAATTGATGAAAATTTTTGTGACAGTTTTAGTGTGTCACCATGTTATCACATTTATGACTAGAACTTCAATTCAAATGATAATTGAGACTATTTTTATAATTTTTGTGACAGTTTTAGTGTGTCACCATGTTTTCAAATTCGTGACTAGAACTTCAATTCAAATGATAATTGAGACTATTTTTATAAGTTTGAGAGTTTAAGATTTATGATATATGAGATACAGATGTAATTATAATGCGTGAACATCATATCATTTATATCTCATATATCATGATTTTTACAGCCATGTAGGTAAAGCTGCACACACAGAGACGGAGACGGAGAGGTAGAGATTTTGAATTTCTTTGAATGTGAGAGGGGAGAAAGAAATATCTGGTTCTTGCGGAGGTAGCTGAAATCGTGGAAGAAGACAACGATTCATCATTAGTGTTGGGGTCAGGCAAAACCTGCCAACGCCCATTGGCTTACGTAAATAAATTAAAAAAAAATCGTCTTCTGTCCAAACTGCCTAGTGCTTTCAGTGAATCAGTTCTTGTTGCATCAATTATTTCAAGTATTCAATGCTTTTCTACTTTGCTAATGACTTTCTTCTGTCTTTTATTCTTTTGTGGTTCTCCTCTGTTAGGAACGTTGTTCCATGTTTCGGAGAATCTTGATTTGAACCTTTCTAGAGGTGAGTATGACTGCGGCTGTGAACGATGTTCGCGACAGACTTGCTGAGTTCTCCCTCCTGCTAATTACAAAATTCCATTTCGTCGGCCTACTGGAAAAGATGTCATTTGGCATGCAACTGTTAATACTACACTGCACAGGGGGTGCTCTATTCTGGAAGTTTAAACCAAAAGGTGAATGCAAAGTTCTGCTTTCTCTTTTTTGCAAACAAAAGATTGTAGTATCTGCTTTCTGATCTTTTTCTAATTGTATGCTGCAGGTTTGGGTGATCCTCCGTGGTACTGCTCCACCGATTGAGTCATCAAGAGGTCACACGACACGCTTGAAATGGAATGCACGAGTTGTATAGAGATCGGAAGTAGCACTACTTCTCCAGAAACCATTCTCTAAAGACAACGATGCTAAAAATTGGCACGGATTTCATGGTTTGCAGACGATCGACGTACTTTGGTCGATCCTATGGTTGCGGTAAGGTGTGCATTAAGGCCATGTAAAGTACACCATTTGAAGATCATGACAATCAAGAAAATGATAGGGCTATAAGTTTTGGTTTAGTGTATGTTATTTAAATTCTGAACTGTATTTTTAGAACAAGTACAATGCTACACTATTAACTGATTCTTGTTCATTTGATTAGGTCTTAATATGGGGTAACAATGAGAAAATTTTCACTGTAATTAACTTGTTTGTGATTCAAGCAAGTATGAGCAATAAGGTATGATGTAGAAAGTGCATCTGGGTCTATCGGACACAACCTCTCTATCTCACATATGAGGTAGTGGTATGGACTGCGTACACTTACCCTCTTCAGACCCCACTTGGTGAAAGTAGTTGTTGTTGTTGTGGTAGAAAGTGCGTCCAACGGTGTGACTTAGTGGTCCCCACTTGGTGAAAGTAGTTGTTGTTGTTGTGGTAGAAAGTGCGTACAGTGTGACTTAGTGGTCAGTGAAGTAAGAGGAAAACTACGAGGTTTCAGGTTCAAATCTCTAGCAGAAACAAAAGCATTCATCAACCAGAATTGGTTTTTACTACTTTTTTTTTGTTTCCCATCCGGTGTCCGGTACCCGCATTGGAGCTCGATTAATTCAGATTCGCGCCGAGTAGGGCCTCATTCGGGGGTAGTGCTCCCAACAAAGTTTTCTTCATATCCAGGGTCGAACCCTCGACTTCTGGTTAAGGATGGAGCAACCTCATTCAGTTCACCACAATCTAGACTTTCATTCATTAACCAATAATAATCATACACAACTAAACAAAAAATTTCCCAAACTCTTATTAACCAAGGCTAACCTAAATAGTCCTTTTATAAGTTTAGATATTTTAACTTTATTAGTGACCATTTACACTTTTAAGTTGACAAAAATCAAAATCATATAAATAAATTGTAATATCATACAAATAAATTGAAACGGAGGAAACATTATATTTTATCAATCGACAAAAGAAAAGATTTCAAATTTCATAACCAATCATAAATATGATGGGATGAGTATAATGGGTCAACATTCAAAATATGAAAAATACACTTACCAGGAGCTCATTTGTGAATTTAAATTATTCCAGTTTTAATACGAATACATACAAATAAAAAAGTTTTTATTTGTTGTATTTGACAAGATTTTAAAATTAGTGCGAATATTTAAGTAGAACTAGTGTGAATAACATTTAAACAAGGGTAAATGATTCACAAGTTAATTTTTAAGAGTCGTCCAACTGGGAAATAAGTTATTTCGGAATTATTAATTTTGGGAGATGAATTTTCTCAATCAAGTATGGAATAAATTGATCCTTCTCTATATATTCGGTTTCCGCAAAGTTATTATCGTAGTCGGCAGTGATGGAACCACATTGAATTCAGGAATCCATCCGAACCCCCTTCGTTTAGGAGTGTGCATCAATCGGTTCGGTTTATCGGATTTCGATTTTTAAATATCTTAATTTTTTATCGATTTATCGATTTTTAGTCCTTAATGGTTTGATTTTCGATTTAACCAATAAAAAAAGACTCATAAAATAAAAATAATAGTAATTAACATGAAAAAGAGTCGATTCTTAGTTACAACAAAAAATCCTACGTGTTTTAATATACAAGAATCTTCAAGTTTGAACTAAATATTATTAAGAGAGATTAAGAGTTTGTAGAATTGAAATAATACTTTTTTTAATTGATAGAAATTAAAGAGAATTAAGAGAAATATATAATAAATCATATATATTTTAGGTTATCGATTTAGCCAATAAAAAAAAAATGGAAGCGAACCAATAAACTAATAAAAATTCTGGGTAACTAAAAATTAGGTCGAAAGTCAAAAACCAAAAAGAAGAAATTCCAGATTGCGCTGGACCTCTGAAGAATCAGCTTTTTTCCTTTTGTATTCAAAAACTTTTGAGTTGATGGAAAATTACAATACAGGAGCTAAAATTCACACCTCTTTTTATCAAGAATCTGGTACGTTTTTCCCGTGATTCCTTTTGCTTGTAGATTTTTTTGTATGTGAATTATTTTTGCATACAAAAAGAAAAGTGGGTTTCAAGTATAAAGTGATAAAACTGATTACATCTATTTTTAATTATTTTTTATTTTTTTTTGGTTCTAACCAAGAGGGTTGGTGGGTGGTTCAGCACCGAAACCCCTTAACCAAGAGTTGGTGAATAGAAAACGCTCTAGTGCGCAGACACTAGGAATGGAGGATTAGTCTTCTTGCTGCCGGCGGTGGGACCTTGGAAAACCAAAAAAGAAATTTTTGGGAAATAAGGATGTCTTAAATTGTAACAGTGTTCAATTATCTTGATGGTAGTCTGGTGCTCTGTGTCTGTTGTGATATTAGCCTTATTTGTGTAGTTAATGGTTAAAAACACACCTAAGAGTCTCCTGATTTTGCGACTTTCATAGCTGAACTATCATGTGTGTGAGTTTCTTAGCTGAACTATCGCCGACTATTTGTAAAAATACATGTCAACTATTTAATTGTTCAGTTCAACTATGAAACTCAAATAATTAATAGTTGAGGTGTGTTTTGATAAATAGTCGGTGATAGTTCAGGTGTGGAACTCGGTCGCTCACCTGATAGTTCAATTATCGAAACAGGATGCTTCAGGTGGGGTTTCACCCTTCCATCTTTATTGATAAGTTCTACTGTGAAACTCAAATAATTAATAGTTGAGGCGCGTTTTGACAAAATAGTTGCTGATTGTTCAGGTATGAAACTCGCTCACCTGATAGTTCAATTATCAACACAGGATGCTTCCGGTGGGGTTTTCACCATTCCTTCTTTATTGTTTGTTACCATCTGTTATTTATTAGGTTTTGGTGATTACACTATTCTGTTGATGTTACTGTTCTTTGCATATATGCTATGGATTTCTTTCATATTGGTTTTCTTTGGTGCCGTCTCTTACTTCACTTGAGATGAGGGTCTTTTGAAAATAGCATCTCTACCTCTACGAGGTAGGGGCATGGCCAAAACCACCTTAAGTGATGGGTGGTCTAGTGCACAGCCTTCACCTGAAAATTATCTGGTGTATAGAGGTTAATATTATCTATTATAAGTGTATATTTAATTTTACACCCCCTTAATACAACTTTTAGAAGAAAATTTGCACACCCCTCGCCAAATTCCTAGCTCCACCACTTTAAGGTCTGCGTACACTCTACCTTCCTTGGACCTAACTTTGTGGGACTTAACAGGATATGTTGTTGTTGTGGTATCTTAGTTTTGTCATGAGAAGTACTCCAGTTGTTTGTTCATTTGTTCTGTTTTGTAGGTCACGTGAAGTTCCTGTAATGGATCTAGGAATTTTGATGAGTTAATGGAGTTAGGTTTATTTGTTACAGTATTAGCTATCAAGAGGAGAAAACCTCCCAGCTTGGTGAGCTTGTGTCTTGGAGTTATCGGTAGACATTTTGAGGATATCATTGAGGACCTCACAGAGATAGCTGCTAGTTTTCCATCCACCATGAAGGTGAATATTCTTATGCCCAGTTTTTTAAATACATAATTTGGTTGTAGTTATTCTAAAAATGTACCCTTTGGTAGATGTGGATACTGCTAATAGTTGGCAATCCTTTTATCGTGAACTTTTGCTTCTTGACTCGTGGAGCCGTTCATGGTTCAATTAACTATATGTTCTTCTTCAGTTCCAGTATAATAATCATGTTTTCAATCCATAAAGATGGCATATTATTGATGTCCTATTTCCCAGTTGAGCAAGTGTAGAGTTTTGCAATTGTATTACTTTAGTGTGCAGAAAGTTAAACTCAACTCAACTGCATTTTACTTTTATGTTTTTGGAGTAATCAACTATACTCTAATGATACTGTCTCGATTATTGATGTTCTAGACTCAATTTAGATATAGAGCAGTGGATTTAGGAGTACTATTGTATTTAAGGTTTCAGTACAACCCATGTACTGTATGATATAATACAAAGTTACCAAGTTCAAAAAAAAAAATTGTATTACTCCAGCATATTAAGGGTGAACTTTAATAGTTAATGAATGTTTACATGGAATCTTTCGTCCAACTTTTGACAAAAGACTGCTCCTTGGACCATGGATATCAAAGAAAACGTTTAGTTTTCCTTTCTTCGTTTGTTTTCATTGAGGGAATTGTTTGGTGGGGATTGGGGTGGCGATGGCAAAGGATGACTAAGAAAGTAAAATAAAGCTGTCAATCCATGCTATCTTGCAAAACTATTTAATGACATTATTTGAAAATGTAGATTTTTACGTCCTAGCTTGTTCTTTCTACTCTAATGTTTCTGGTTACTTACAATTCTGTTTTAATTGTTAGATGGCACTTGTAGCAATTGCTAGAAGGAGAAGGTTATTGAATGACGATGTTATTGTTGCATTGGCTGATAGCTCCTGGCAAATCCTGGACTTATCTGGTTCGGAGGTTTCTGATTGTGGCCTATCACAAGCAGTTAAAACATGCAAACATCTGCAAGCAGTTGATATAAGGTATTGCATGTTGATCATTCATTTGTTGAGGGTTCCTTTGATTTTAAAAAACAATATGCAAGTTGGATAAGGATTTTCTGATTTAGCTTCCTTATTGGATATGAATGGTGCATCAACTATGTCTTTCTAGGTGACACCTCTCATGTTCACCGAGTCACACTAAATTTATTGTCCTATGCCAAAATTCTGCAAATTGTAAGGCGGCTGGGAGTAGGAATAGGCCCCTCACTACTAGTTAAAGGAGTGTACTGACTGTATGACTTAAAAATTGGGTTGAGGCCTCAACTCCCATTTTCTACTCTTCTCGCTTTCTCTAGCTAGTTCTTGATCTCGTACTCATGCACCAATTTATGCCAACTGCTTTTCTGGATTTCGTTTTACTTTAAAGTTGCATTATACACTTTGTGCAGGCCACACTATCACCTATTTCAGTCCTTTTTCTGCTGCTCAACTTAAATTTGGTTTTGAAATGTAAACCTAAATGTGAACATCCATTGTCACAGTCTCTGCAGCAAGCTCACGTCAGTCAGTGTATCAGAACTCTTGCGGAATTGCCGGTCTCTTGAAATACTGAGATGGGGGTAGATTTCCTTTCTTAAAGCAAGTCACTTCTTTCTTTCTTAAATAAAGGTATGAGAATTTACCTTAGTGAAGTAATTGCACATGAGAGCCCAATGACTCGAAAGATTCATGTTTGGTTCAGGAAGAGATTATGTAATTTCGCGAAGGAATGGAAAAATAACCTACCTTCATTAAGTGATTTATAAAACAGAGGATCTTGAATACTATTTGAAATCCGGGGGCTATTGAACAACTCTAAAAAAATCTAAAACATCTACGATATAAAATATGCGTCATATACGTAGATTAGCTACTTTAACATTGTCTTGAATAGTTCACTTGCTTTGCAATTTTTTATGTTTGCTTTAATTTCTCACTTTCATGTAACCACATAGTACAATGAGTGTACGCTACATGATAAGCCTGACATGCTTAAACTCAAAGAGGGTTGTCCTGTTGTCAGGAAAATTTGGTTTGTTGACTATTTGATTCCCAAGGATTTTTGTTGTGAATCATTTTAAGTTTTCGTACAAAAGAAATCCCTTATAGAAGTCTAGTTTCATCATATGTTTTGCTTGATAAGATATATTTTAAAGATCTCTTTCTCTCTCAATAAATAAGGAAAACGTAGAAATTAACTACATAATCCGAATGATTCTGAGTTAATGTTGCAGAGGCTGCCCTCGGAGTGAGAACACAGCTCGTAGATGCTTCTCTTTGTTGAAGCCAACACTAGAGCATGTTGAAGGAGATTCTTGGGAGGAACTTGATACCTCGGAAATAGCTCATGGTGCAACTTCCTTGCGTTGGCTTTTATGGGTATGAGTTCTATTTGCTGTTCAAACTTGCAAGACATCCATCTTTCTTATTAGGAGTTATGCATATATTACTTCCGAATTAGAGTAGCGAGTGGATTGTCCTTTTTAGTTCTCCAGATTCATTAATCTTCCCCTATCACTCCGCGCCAGATTAATATCTAACCCTTTTGCAGCCAAAAATTGAGAAGGACCAGCTGGAGAGTTTGTCTGAAGAATGCCCACGAATCATCCTAAATCCAAAGCCGTCGCCCCTAGGTTACAGGGGGATTGATATACCTAGAGAAGCAAGACTAGATGTATCATTAGATGATCCCATTGTTGAAGATATTGACCCCAAAACCTGGGCTGTTACTGGATTTGTACCTAGAAGATCACCATCATCAGTTTCAAGCACAGAAGATTTGCCTGTGGCAGAAAAGTTTAGACTTGCATTTCTTGATAGAGATACTAGACTAGCACCAAAACGAGCAAAGAATGCAAGACAACACCAGCGACGTGCAGAAAAGCAATGGGTGATGATGAATAGTAGAGCGAAAGCGCTAGCACTTGCCTCGCTTGCAAGCAAATCCCTGAACATACGGAACTGAAAATAAATATATACTTTTACAAACCTGTATTTGATCTGTCAGTCATGGATAGCTTCTGTTTGGCAGCAGATATCGCCAGGGAAGCAAATTTTAAGCAAGCATCACTTAGTTGAAGGGTTATGTGGGAAGTTTCTCTTTTCAACCGAGTCTTAACTGTTCCGCGGGCTATACATAATGCTGCACTTGGTCTCTTGTAGTGGATGGACTCCGTCAATAGCCTTCCTTTCCTTTTGTCTTGTCAAAGCCTCATTGAAGTGTGTATATTATTCGCGATATAAGTTCCTGTGTGGATGTACATTAGAATTTTGCTGCTGAAAGATTGATATAATGAGGTACTCCAGTTTTCTCACTCCATGTGCAGTGCATAAATTCTTTGGATTATGTTGCCGTTGCAAATGTTATTAACAACATAGTAGCCATCTAATACACGAGGGAAGAAGGATTATTACAATCATAAAATATTTACAACCCATATATCTCAACAATCCCCAAACGTTTACAATACATATCATCTTATCTTTTATACATTGACGAGTTCAGTAGCATAGGCCAAGCATGGTGCAAGGCAATTTGAGCTTCCAGGCATTAGTTCACTGTTTACTCAAGTTCCGAATGACATAAGGGAGGATGCCACCATGCTCAAAATATGCCAGCTCAACCTACAATTCCAAATCAACAAACATATGAGCTATTACGATAGGACAGAAAACTTATCCCCACCCGGTGTTTACACTTTACACTAATCCAATAGATTTATGTGTTGGCGCATAGACTTAGGTTGATAAAAAGGTCTTGCTTAAACATAACAATTTGATGAACTCAGGGGTATGCTCTACAAAGAACCACTGGAATCCAGATGATGGCACAACTTTTTGTCTACTGATCCTCAAAGAACCAACTTCAAACATATTTTGATCATTTACTTGAATGTAGTACTTATTCAACACATTAGGCTAGGATAAAAAGGTTATGGTGGAAACAAAATACATACCTGTGTGTCAAATCGAAGAGTACAGGTGAAAGATTTTCCAATATCAGTAGTCACAGTAACATCTTGTCCAGGCCTTATATCAGAAATCTTCTGTGGAAGGTCAATAGTGTAACGCTCGTGACCAGTCAAACCTAGTGTTTCTGCATCCTCACCAGGCTTAAAGCAAAGCGGAATAAGGCCCATACCGACCAGGTTGCTGCGATGTATCCTCTCAAAGCTTTTAGCTATTACTGCTTTTACTCCCTGTTTCAAGAACAATAATGTTAACATCCATAGAGAAACAGAAACAAAAAAAGATGATCTGAACCGCGGAAACTAGACTAAAGTGCTTACTAGTAGCATTGGCCCCTTAGCAGCCCAATCACGGGAACTCCCGCTCCCATATTCTGCTCCAGCAAGAACAATGGTGTCGTACCCCTCGGATTTGTATCTCTGTAAGTTGTACGTAGTTCAATATAGCATAACTAAATATTAGTTATTACATATGACAAGGGGTTGCCAGGTGGGGGGTCCAGGATGTAACAAATATAAGAGGAACATCGGCATTGTAACTTACCGTTGCTGCATCATACACGTACAGTTTCTCCCCTGTCGGTATCTGAATAGTCTTTGGACCAACTTCCCCATTCAAGAGCTTGTTGACGATGCGAATGTTAGCAAAAGTACCTCTAGCCATCACTTCATCATTACCACGACGACTGCCATAAGAATTGAAGTCCCTCCGTTGAACTCCACGCTCCATAAGATACTTTGCAGCAGGACTATCCTTGTGAATGCTACCAGCAGGAGAGATATGGTCAGTGGTGATACTATCACCAAAGTTCAACAAGCAGAAGGCATCCTTGACCCCATGAGGACCCGGAGGGTCCACACTCATGCCCTTGAAATATGGGGGTTGATGAATATAGGTTGAGTTTGGATCCCATGCATAGAGATTGGATGATGGGACCGAGAGTTGATTCCAGAAAGGATTTCCTTGAGTAATAGCTTCGTAAGTGCTCTTAAACATCTCAGGGAGCACACTTGATTGAACAACCTACGGAAAAATTGCTTTTAGTCATATTTCCAGGACCATGGAGTTAGTTCATTGCTTATTGTAGACAGAAGAAACAAAGTACCTCCGCTATTTCTTTATTGCTAGGCCATATGTCCTTTAAGTAGACACTTTTTCCGTCTTTTCCAGTTCCAATCGGCTCCTTCTCGAAATCAGTGTCCACCTGAAAAATATGAGTTCAAAGAATTTTTTTAGCTATATGAACATGCAAGCGAAGTAGGTACTATAGTGTTAGAAGCGACAGTCGGAAACAAGCCCCTCCCTCCTGAGAAAAGAAAAGGCAAACACAAGCAGCAAGTAGTAAACTCTATCAGAAATAAAACACAAAACAGGGTTGGAAAGGGCTCTAGTTGGCACATTTAGTGAAACCAAAGGCTACTAATTGAGTGTAGCCAATGGAAAATTAGAACACAGAAAGAAACTATCTCAGCAGAGAAAGTTCACTCCTCCAGCAAATTATGCCCAAAAGATGGTATTTCAATAAAACTATAATGTAGGATTTGGATTTCCACGGACCATGGTTAGCATTGGGTATCAATCTAAGAAAATGAGGGACAGGTCCCCATCTAATTCATCTTAGCATACCGTTCCCGCAAGTGCATATGCGACGACCAGCGGTGGCGAAGCAAGATAATTAGCTCTTGTTAGAGGGTGAACACGGCCTTCAAAGTTCCGATTTCCAGAAAGCACAGCTGCAGCTACAATATCTGAAAAAAGAATCTCAAGAAACATCATCAACATCGGCAATCATTTTTTCTTGCTAAAACATGACCTGCTCAAGCAGGCAGAATGCCACGGAGCGCCATGTGAAAGTACTACATAAAAGTCACAACATAGGGCACCAAGTGAAAGTACTACAGATCGGACAGTACTTAATAGGAAAAATAGCAAGGGTCAAGTGATAAATTGGACAGTACCATTGTCAGTGATGGCAGAAGCAACTGATTCATCAAGGTCTCCAGAATTACCAATACACGTTGTGCAACCATAGCCAACAAGATTGAAGCCCTGCTGGTCCAGGTACTTCTGTAGACCACTGCAATACAAAGTCACCAATTAACTCGGAGAGGGAAAATAATAATGTTCCATAACACGGGAAAGGCCAATATATGTAAAAACTAATTACAAACATTACCTCTTATGGAGGTATTTTGTAACAGCTCCCGAACCTGGTGCTAGACTTGTTTTTATCCATGGTTTAACCTGATAAATAATCACACAAGTTGACATAAAAAGCATGCTCCATCTGTAAGTAGTTTAACTCAGGAATCACCACGTGTGACAAACTACAACGCCTGTAGCATTAGTTTAGGCACTAAAACTAACCTCCAAACCTAATTCACAGGCCTTTTTTGCAACAAGACCAGCTCCAAGCATGACACTTGGATTAGATGTATTTGTGCAGCTCGTTATAGCAGCTATAACTACACTACCATGCTTAAGTTCAGCAGGCAGCCCATGGAATGTGAATTTTACAACTTTATCTTGCTCCTGCTTGGGCACAGCAAATCCCTGCATGATTACGAAGACAAGGCTTAATTATATTCTATTGCACAACAATTCTGTGGTATTTTTTTTAATCTTTTTTTGACAATTAAATAATTCTATGACATTCTTGTGCCAGCTCCTAGATTTCAATTGATACTACATCAGTCAGAATTTGCATGGTTTATACGAAAAAGAAAAGAGATCCTCAAAATTCAAAACTTTTTCCAAGGAGAAAACAACCTTGAATCCAAGTTTGTTATTGAGACATGCATGCCAATCATCTTTCATATCTTTGAGAGGCACGCGATCATTTGGCCTATGAGAAACGAGAACAGTGAGAGTGCTGGGCAGGATCAAACAATGAGCTGCACAATAAATTGGTATCTGAACACAGTTATAAATATTACTACCTTTTTGGTCCTGAGACACAGGGCATAACATCAGCAAGTTCCAATTCCAAATAAGATGAGTAAACTCTCTCCTCTTGAGGCTGTATGTAATATTAAACTGCTGAGTTGCATCACAAAAGTTAAAACATTAATATGCGAGGATAACATTGTAGTAGAAATTTTACCTCGTTGTAGTCGACAAACATATTGTTTGCCCGCAAGTACTCCTCAATCATTGTTATCTAATATTATAAAGTAATGAGGCTGTTAGAAATGTCTGAACATTTTATATTTTAAGCAGACACAATTAAAGGAGAAAGAAAGAGGGAACAACTAACTGTTTCCTCACTCCGTCCAGTTAATCTGAGGTACTGTAATGTCATATGATCTACCGGGAAGAAACCCATGGTAGCTCCATACTCTGGAGACATATTTGCAATTGTTGCCCTATCAGCCAATGATAGTGAGGCTAGTCCTGGACCTATATACCAAATAAACTAAATGAGCCACATGGAAAGAAAACATTCATTTGCCATTTTAAAAGAGCCAGCACGATGGTTACATACCGTAAAACTCCACAAACTTTCCAACAACACCGTGCTTTCTTAGCATTTGAGTTACGGTTAAGACCAAATCAGTAGCTGTCACCCCATCATGCAATTTACCAGTCATTCTAAAGCCGACAACACCAGGCAAAACCATGCTCATCGACTGTCACAATAAAAAAGAGGGGAAAAGAACTCAAATTAATTGAACAATAGTGTTTCTCAAGGGACCACATGCAATAACACCAAAATGCAGACGCTGCAAGAAAATTATATCGTACAACAAGGCTACTAAGCGAGTAAGTGACCATTAAATGCAACAAGTAGCAGTTAATAGGCGGAGATATTCTGTAAAGGCATATGCTTAGGCAAATAGTGTCACCTTGACATTCGAACAGTCGATGCAGTTGCAACAAATGAAGGGGAGTGGTGATTCATAACAGGGTTGTAGGCTGGGAGATCTTGTTTACTACTATATGTGATGGAGCAAGAATCACTTGAATGTTGAAACAAATTAAATACCTGGCCAAGCATTGCTGCCTCTGCTTCAATTCCACCAACTCCCCACCCAGCAACTCCTAAGCCATCAATCATTGTTGTGTGAGAGTCGGTCCCGACTAGACTATCAGGATAAAGTACACCATCTGAGTTGAAAACTACTCGTCCAAGGTACTCCAAGTTAACCTATGGAATGGTTGAGGGAGAATAAGCAAGCAAACAGGAAAAATCTCGTGAAGAAAACCTCAACGCAAACAAGAAGTTGTAAGCAAAAGGAAAAATCAGAAACGACATTTTTACTGGAGGCCAATACCAGAACCATGATGATACCTGGTGAACAATACCAGAACCAGGAGGAACAACAAGCATGTTGCGGAAGGCAGTGGACCCCCATCTGAGAAAAGCAAACCTCTCTTTGTTTCTCTTGAATTCAATGTCCATATTAGCCTGCAAAGCATTTTCAGATCTTGCGACATCAACTTGAACTGAGTGGTCAATTACAAGGTCAACTGGAACCTGGACAGATTGTCAATGTATCAATATACAGGACAAGAAACAAAGAACCACTACAATCCTCCGCAGAGGAATAGAAGTTTTGAGTAATGTTGGAACCAGCTGAACAAGAACTGTACCAAAGGATTGATCTTGTCAGGATCACTACCAAGCTCCTTCATTGCATCACGCATAGATGCGAGATCAACCACAGATGGAACTCCAGTAAAATCCTAAGTACATCATTAGAAGTGTATGGAAAGTGAGCAAGAATTCAAAATCATAAATCTGCTAACACTACAATCTTTACTCGTCAGCATTTCATTTCATTCTTTTCACCTGTAGCAAAACACGGGCAGGCTTAAATGGAATTTCAACTTGCTTGGGCGCAGTATTTTCCCAGTCTAGGATCTTCTCAACATCATCCTTGGATACATGGAAATTGTCACAATTCCTAACGGCAGATTCCAATAGTATCCTTATAGAAAAAGGCAGCTTGTCTGCATCACAAGAAATGGAATGCAGAAATTTCTAAAATGTTGGCTTGACGACAAAGACGATCAATATCAAACGCAGGAACTAGATACTCCTCTTATAGAGGTTCAACTTAATTATAGCAAAATTATTCGGGTGCATACCAATCCTTGGATCATTTAGAGCAGGAAGACTGTAGAATTTCCCAAACTCGCCACCTCCAGTCTTGGGAAGACTAGTAAATATTCCTTTGTAAGGATGTTCTGAAGCTGATAAAAAGTTCAAAAAGATAATTTGGTTTAGGATCTCTCGGTCAAAACTAAAGAATCATACATCACAAAATTCATGCAGAAGGGTTTGCAGCTGCAAAATTTGCATCAGATGACATGCCAATTCCGAATTCGAAAGAGAAAACATTGACATGGATACCGACAGCCTTGTTATGCACATAAGCATAAAAGACCCAATTTCAGCTCCATTAGTCATATTAGAAGGACTTATGTGCAATGGATCAATCTTTCATTTCATCAAAGATCACTAAATATGTGCCAAATTTACATAGCAACGAAACATAAGATAAATACTAATAACAACTTCATACATGAATGTATTTCAACCACCTTAAGCTATCAATAAAATCCTCTCCAGATATCTATGTTAATAGTTGCTACCAATTCCCATGGATGGTGAATTCTGCCGCTCATTTGTTTTATAAATGTCTTACTTTCCTTTTTAGTCTGTCTTAAAAGGAATATCTCTTTCTATATTTATAAGTCTTGCAATTCCAAACATGCTACATGTCAAGTTTAAGGCTACAAACTTTAAAAAACTATTCACGTCCTTAACTTAAAACCGCGAGATTCAAAAATCTCCATTTAAACATGCTACATGTCAAGTTTAAGGCTACAAACTTTAAAAAACTATGCACGTCCTTAACTTAAAACCCCAAGATTCAAAAATCTCCATTTATTTGTTAAAGGCATAATACATAAACATACACCCACATTTTACCTCAGTGTCAAGTAAATATTCTAACTTTAACGGTGCACGCCTAGACACCTCAACTCAGTCTCAATTAGCAACTAAACACTCTAGCTTGTTCCTCCCATTGTGCCTCATGGATATTTGAGGCTAACGTGACGCATAAATCTTGGATGTGCCTGCCTAGATGATCATTTTGTAAGTTCGGTCTCAATTAGCAACTAAACACTCCAACTTGTTCCCGTTGTGCCTCATGGATATTTGAGGCTAACGTGACGCATAAATCTTGGATGTGCCCAGATATTCATTTTGTAAGTTGAAGTATTCAACTAACACAATGGAGATGAATTGACATGTCTACACGTGCATACTCAAAGTTTGGAATGTATTTATGTTTTGTGCACTGTTAGCATACAAAATAGTGTACGCTACCAGATAAACCTGTCCAGCTATTGCAGCTTATCTAATTTTTTCTCCTTTTCAATTTTTATGTAAAAAATTGCGGTGTAGAATATTTTATGCACCAACAGTGCACAAAACTTAAACAGTCAAACTAAGACACTTAGATTGAAACGGAAAGAAGAATTAAACGGCAAGTATGAGAAGATATATACCCATAGTAGCGAGTTTGCGTTCAATAACAGGACTCGCAGTCCTAATCTGAGCCTTTAAACTGATCGTAAAACGCCGATTAACAGAGCACCTGAATGATGATCGGTAAGTAGTAACAGAAGATTGAATTTGGCGGGAAAATGGACGTAAATAGAAGATTCTAGAAACAGCTATGGAAGATGAAGAACAACGACAAGTGGATATATACATGATTAATTACATAGTTCACTACAACACGAAAACTCTGAAGAGTTGGCGTTTATAGTTATCTGTACTTTTTCGTTTCGTTTTGTTGTTAAGCTATATATAGTAAACTAATTGGAGTTGTAGAGGGGAAGAAATATGTAGAAGAAGGAGCTGGCGAAAGCTGGGAAGTAACACATACTATTATATCATTCTCTACTTAATAATTATAATATTATATCGAGTGCGACAATTCAACAAAAAGTAATCAAGTCAGAATTTTCATAAAAGGATGGAGAGAGAGGGGTGATTAAATATGACATGGAACTGTTACAGCTTATCGAGGATATAATCCTGATAGGAAGGTATGGAGGTCGCAAATAAGGGTAGAAGGCTAATGCGTGTGTGGGTAGTAACTACTAGTTAGGGAGCTCTTGTGTAGCGGTTTAGTAATTTTAGAACTGTGTCTGCCTTTAGTGTATGCTGTTACTAGGTGGTGTTCTTTTCTTATTTCTTATTTCTTATTTCCTATTTTTTTATTTTCGTATTGCTCTTATTTCTATTTTTATTATATTTCTTATTTCGGCTATGCCACCCATCTCGTTTCATGTGTTACTATGACCTTGTTAACTATTCTTTATCTTGAGCCAGAGGTCTATCAAAAACAGCCTCTATACTTTATGCACTGCATACATTTTACCCTCTTCAAACCCCACTTGGTGGGAATACACTAGGTTTGTTGTTTTTGATGTTGTTGTTGTTGCAACCCGTTGTGTTATGTGCGTAATTCGAGAAAGGATGAAGACTTAAAAGATCTATTACACACAGTCTAGTCTGATCATGCATTTCAGCAAATCCGTGACCTCACTGTGAACTGGAACCCTATTAAACTAGTCATAATTTGGATAAATGAAGTACATAATCTTATTTGAAAAACAGAGTTTATATTAAGTGGGTTAAATTTGGATATATCAATGGATAAATGAATTTTGGATTGAATTATCGTATGAATTGGATACATTATTTTGTTTCAACAATTTAGATTCATGCAGGTTGAATCGTGATCTTTTCATTGTCTAAACTCATTTAATCTTCCAAATGTTCCAATTTGAAGATGAAAAAAAATAAAATTTGAAATCTTTATGCACTCCATTGAATGAAAAGTATCCCTTCACCATTAATCATAGTCTGGATTCGATTCCTGAAAATAAAAACGTCTAAGGTCACTGACGCTTTATTCTCCAATATGGGACTTTGGGACCCAAACTCGAATTAGTTGAGCCACAAAATGAATACCTGACGCTATGCAGAAACAATTAGTCACAAACTGTCAGATGAACAAACTGAAGGGAAGCTAAAACAAACAAGTCACTGGATATTTGTCTATAATACTCCAGAATACATAGCATACATATCTTTTTCCTGTTAAGAACTTATACATTAAGACAAGGGTCCTCCGGAAACCACCCCTCCACCATATAGAGTAAGGTCTGCATACACTTTACCTCCCCAGATCCCACTTGTGGGATTTCACGGGGTATGTTGTTGTAAGAACTTATTATCAATATAGCAGAACTTTACGATACATCTAAGGGTAAAGGAGCATAGTGCAGATTGACAATTTGAGGATTGCTCATCCAAAAGTTGGTGCAGTTCTATCAAAAATGGAAAGACCCTAAAGTAATTAGGGGCAAACAACCATGCAGAGAAAGAATGAGACTGCCACGCTAGGTGGCCTTAATTCCCTGTATTCAACTTCTGCAGTCATCTGATGTCCTTAAAATCGAACATCAAAAGAAAACTAAAGGCTCCCATAGAGTCGGTGATCTCAGGTGGGAGGTTGCCATGTTCCTGGTCTAAAGGATTCACCGGAACCAGTTGGCTCTGACGACCTGAAAACAAACAAGATACATTAGTGAGAATTTAAATCGTAAGGAGAACTACGGTTTCCACTGTTTGCTAGGTGGATCGCTAGAAGGGCAGATAAAAACAGCAAAGAGTATAAACAAGAGAACTTTCTGCGTTTACTGTCTGACGCAATAAGCACATTTTTTTTAACGAAGGCAACATTTTGTATATCGATCATCAGCTCAAAGGCTGCAAAAGCACATTGCTGCTTCATTTTCTTTTGATCTTCTATGTCTATATTACACAATTTGCAAGTTTTATAAGCAGGGGAACCACAACAACTCGTCAAATTCAAAGGAGGTCGCAAGTGAACTATCTGAGGACTATTTCTCATACTTCGTTTTCCTTTTCACTTCTCTACTTTTTCCTTTCTTGTCATTAATGATTACAATAATGAAAACTTAGTAAGGCAATCCACACCGGAAAAAATTATTGCTTTGGCTCACCTTTTTTCGTTCTGGGTATCAGATGCTTCCGCGGTTGTATCACCTTCAGAAACAAAGATGCAATCAAACAAAGTCTAGAAACAATTGGCATAAATTAGCTAAAAAGAATAACAAAAACACGGAAAGGAGAACTATTGCAGAACAAGAAGATGGAATTGTTATATGGATTAATAAATCAGACCTTGATGTATCACAAACAACAATGACAACTGCTGCTTAGTAATGATTGTAATTATTAGGCATTGGTTGCATCATAAGACCCATTAAACTGCTTACTGTACGCGAGCGAATTTGCAAAAAGGGGGACACATCACATCTATATCATTGAAGTTAAGAATTTAGTTGCCCAGTTAAGCACAAAGTTGCTAAAGCTTATCATACGAATGGAGGATAAATAACACTACCATTTATGTAGACTAATAGGGTATACAGTATAATGATATCCCCTTTAATAATTCACGCACTGCAGTATTCCACGTATTATAATTTGAATGTATAATACTCCTATCTGTGTTGCGGTATTACGCAGGCACATCTTGTGGGCAAACCAAAACACCCTCTAACATGTTAGACAACACAATTTCTTTCCTCTCCATTAGTCCCATAAGCTACTCTCAGTTACCAAAACTGGAACATAGCCACATAGCACGAATGTATGCACACATCCATACATGATATGCTCCTGTTTTAAATGCATGCAAAATCACCTTTATTCCTTTCCTCATGTAGAGGTAACTAAATTTCTTATTAAAGGTTCTTAAGGTTCTAACAAAGTGAAGACCATTGGAGGAACTGTTCAAGAAAAAAGGGCTAGAAAGGATAGACAAAGAATAAATTTGGAGAAGAAGTTTTTTCAGGACAGGAGTTTGGTGTCGATCTTGTGGTTGGCTGCACACCTACTTTTCCTCTGGCCAGCGCTGTGAACTTAAATTTAGTTACATTATCCGGTCAACTCTACTTGTTGTAGATTAAGCTTCATCATAGGTTTATCTTCTGAATCTCGTATCCTAAAAAATCTTTTGGTCTTTCACACTGTGAAACTAATAGAATAAAACTGATTAAACACCTGCAGATGCTACTAAACATATTAACTAAAGGAGCTTCATGAGGAAAATAAAAATGTTCACTAAAGGGTAGTTCATTCAAAAACGAAGCACACATGATGCACTGTCTTTGTTCTCACAACTGGCTGTTTTCTAAGAGCATCTTCTGCGTCAGAAACGAAAGAGGAGAGGTGGTTTTGCAACCATTTTGTTTTGGTTTCTAAAACGAAAAAACTTTAATTGCAAAACCAAACAGGCCCTAACTTAAAGAATGGACAATTGGACATGGGTACGTTTGTAGGATAGGGTCATATACCTTTTGAAGCATCTGGAAATTGTTGAACAAAACTCTTTAAATCTGGGCCATCAGCTTTACCTGGGGGAACGGACAAGGTGAAGAGGAATGAATATCATGCAGTTCAAGTAGCAATTTGCTTCCCCTTTCAACTGATTGAGTAAAACTGCAGTAAGCAACTTACCAATGTTTGTGGCTTTCCTCTTGCCTTCTTTGGCCATTCTTTCCTCCTCTTCCTTCTTGAGACCTTAGAGCAACAAAAGATAATATATTTTCAGAAGGTGATCGACTGACAGCCAATTCAATGATTGCCAAAGTGTGTCTTAAGAAAGCATGTAAGTTTGGAAAAATCTCAAACCAGACTAATAGCAGAAGTAACCTCATAACTCATAAGTAACTACCAGAACAGAAGCCAAGTTTTAAAAATATAAAATAGGAAAGAAAAATAAATCTAAGTGACCCTGTAGTTTAAGCACCTAATATGGGCCAAAAGCAGAAAAACATTTGAAAGTTAAATCACCCAGAAGTTGAACGAAGAGCTTATTTCTATCTTCTCCTATAAACTTAAATATCTTACGTGTTAGGAATAAGTATGTTAGAGTTGTTTTCTAAAGAGCAGTTACAACAAATCCATGAACAACAAAGGGGCATAAAATTAGAAAACTTACGAGCAACATTAAGCTTAACAAATTCCCTTCTAGCCTCCAACTCAGCCATTTCCTGGTAAAGAAAATATACGATCATCAAAATACAGTTCAGGAAGTAACTTGAGCTAAATAAAATATGCTTTTGACGGACAAGATTAAATCCCCAGACAACCAACTACTATAACTGCTCGCCTACTGACAGAGTTCAACCCGGTCAGATTGCATACTTACATTTAAAAAGAAGCATGTCTGAATAATGAAAAACATATGTTAAAAGTGACAACTTGTGACCTACTTTAATCACACAAGTCCAAGCACTTCGTTGAAGGCTAATATTGGACAAGATTTTGCAGTCATTCAATTTTTCTTTGACAACAAATGTAATGATAGAAGCACCTCAACTAGATTGCACCATATATACTGAGGACCTATGTTCAATTAATGGAACATGACCACCAAAGGTATAAATGAAATGGCACAACAAACAAGAACCACAAGAAGGAAAACCTGCTTAGTGTTAACCTGCTTAGTGTTTCAAGTACCATAAGATGTTAAAATTAAAACACAGCCACAATAAAAATTGAAATAGTATCCTGGAGCTGAAATTAATGGCAAAAGAAGCAATAGGGGTTTATGGGACTTTTGCTCGCTTGTTTTTTCAAAATAAGATTCTGGTTAAATGCATATCAGTCCATTTCCCTCCAATGCTTTCTAATGAATTATTTACCTATCATAATCAAAATAAAAAGAAAATATCAAGTGATTATATATCTAAGAATTCATTGGAGTAGTAAAAAAGGCAAGAGATATGGATTGCAGCAATAACAATTTAAGTTTTTATTCAAGTATCAGCGTATCACGTTGATGTTTTCATACATTTTATAGTTTGCATGTGTTCATTCCAAATATGAAGAAGAGCTAAACTATTTGGTTTATTAGAACGTATTCTATAATTTCACCCATGCTGATGAAGGAATAACAATGCTACTCTTGAACAAGACAATTCATACAAAGAAAAGACAATGTTGGTTAAGGATGGTCAATGAATTATGAGCACATAATTGTAACACGAAGATCAAAATTTACCTCTGGAGTTGGAGCACTCTTGCGTTGTCCGTTCAACCAACATATCCATTCAACTGCAATCAATCAATTTTAACTACTTAATGGCAACAACCGATGTGGTAGATAGTGTAACTTATTAGAAATAGCAGACAATTATTCTTCACGACATATTAACGTGATGGATAAGCTGATGATACTTGAACCAAAAACAAGATCTAGAGCAGGCAAGTGTTTCTCCCAATGGGGCATACCTGGAATGGAGGTTGGATCTTCCTCTCCTTTGAATGTCACCCATCTCTTTTCCTTCACTAATAAAATATGACAATATCACATAAAGTTCTTCAGTAGATAACATAATATAAAACAAGGACATCCTACATACAACTTGTGAACAAGGAAATCTCAGTAGGTCAGTTGGCGGCCCCCTGAACTTTCACCTTGTTGGTGAGGATTCGATTCCTATCTTGGAATCACCTCCATTATTTCCCTTTCACCTAGCCCCAATTTTTTATTTTATTTTTTTAGAGAAAGATCTTTTTGAATGCCTAAATATTTGGGACAGCTATAGGTAACAATAAACAACAACAACATACCCAATATAATCCCACAAAAGTGGGATCTTGGGAGGGTAGAGTGTACGAGGTAGGAAGATGTTTCCGATAGACCCTCAGCTCAAGGAAATCGTCCAAGCCAGTCCAGAAAAAAATAACAAACATACAGGAAAACAGAAGATAGTAATAAAAACAGCACACAGTAACAGGACAACAACAACAACAAAATAATATTATAGTTGAAGTACAAGCAACAACAAATAATAACAAAAAATGAACGCAAAAAACTACTGGAGCAATACTACAACTACTAGCATGGGCGGATAACAAGACAACACACAGCTACCTACTATCTTTCTACCCTAATCCGCATCCTACACAACCTCCAATCTGAGAATTGACATCATGTCCTTGGCAAGCTAAAACTCCGACATGTCCTGTTTGATCACCTCTCCCTTCATCCGCGTACCTCTACCTCTTCTAAAACCATCCATAGCTAACTCTGTAAGTAATTCTTCTTTCCAATTTCCAAATGTTCGTGATGTGCCTCAAGTTATACATACTTATTCAAGATACCAAAATAAACAATTAAATGAATTAGTAACTGTCATGAGGCAAAAAGGGAATTCTGGAGAGTTCTAGCCTCCCAAATGTCTTGGAATGCTGAAATCTGTGTAATCTTAGTATTATGTGTTCTGTAACTGAATTCCATTCATGTCTTAGGTTGTATTTTAAGGTGTTAGCAGTTTCTTAGCGGCTGTTTCAGAATTCTGGTTGTAATATCAGTGTATTTACTATAAAAACATCAGTATCTGTTCCTTTATTTACTGTTTCCTCATACAAAATCACCTCATTTTGTAAAGTTTGCCCTGTGTTACCTATACCACACATGTTCAAACTGCAAAAGCAGTCACTAATGCTTGCATTACCATAGATTGTCTACATTCTTGCGTTAATGCAGAATGCTTTATGTACCGAGCTACTTTTTTTGCAAATTTACCTACTTTTTTTCAGTTCAAGTACTGTACTTTCAAAAATCCAAATGATCATAATTAGCAATATTAAACCAGAACAAAAGCTAATAAAGTTGAATATGATTAAATGCACTAAAATCAGCAGAATTTTAAATACAAATACATAAACTGGGGAATTAAATTGGTAGAATTAATTAAAAGTGAAGAAGGGAAACGCACTTACTGACACCATCAAGCTCCTCTATTCTTTTGAAATATCGATTTCCCGCTTTATCAATACCTACAAAATTCTTGCTGCTAAATATACCTGCTAATTTCGACCATAATTTCGACATTTTCTTTCCTTTTTTGGAAATCTCAGTCAGTATTTATTCTCCAATTTAGTGTAGAATTAGCTTTGATTTGCAGGGAGAAGGCAACTGTTGAACATTTCGGGTCGGGTTACCTACATCTACAAATTGGGCTGTTATTCGAACCACATAAATCCCACAGCTTGGAGTTTAATTACACAAAATTCCAGCATTTTACGTAATTACTGAAAATCTTCAATATGGATCTATCGAGATGCATAATTAGCTCTCGATACATTCAATGAATATACATTATTTTTTTTGTAAAGATATATAATTAGCTCCTGATACATTTTATTCGTTTTTGGGTCTGTCGAGATATATAATACATCAAACAAAGATATATTTTTTCTTGTAAAGATACATAATTAACTTTCGATACTTTTTTAAAATTTTGGATCTATCGAGATACATAATTAACTTTTTAATACATCCACCGATGATACATAATCAGTGAAATCTGTATAAATATGATAAATTAAGATGTATTTTGTATTTTATTTTTCCTATTCTCTTGTTTTTTGTCTAATTAACTTAACTGCGTTCATGTAAGCCATTAGGTCATTTCTATCAATGGTCTAAATACTCTGTATTCGAAAAATATGATACTAAGTAGGATGGACGTTCGGCATTCGATTCGATATTTTTAAAGTTTGGATTCGATAATTTGGTAATCGGTATTTGAGTATAGATACCACAGACCATACTTATAAACATTGATTCGGTAATTCGGTAATTGATAAATTAAATTTTGCTTCGATTCGATTTTTGCTAATACCATATTAAAGTTAGAAATATGCAAATGTATGTTTAAATATCAAAGATTATATTTAATAAAAACCTTATTCAATATTCCTTTTGTTACTTTTTACCAATATATTACAAAAGTCGAAAAAATTCTTTGGAATGACTAATACTATTGTCTATTGGATTGGTTAGACATATCGTATATATATATATATATCTAAATCGATATTCGGCAAATATCGAATAACAAATAGTATTAATATCTTGTACCAAACCCAATTTCAAATACCGAAAAATTGAAATCTTACTCTCAAATATCATACCAAATAACGAATTACCAAATACCGAATTCAAATTTTTTTGTTCGATTCGGTAATTTAATTTTTGGTGTTTTATGTCCGGCCTTAATACCAAGCATTTTAAATCACGAAAAAAAAAATGAAAAAATAAAAGAATTAAGAAAATAGCACATAGAATGGCGCAATTTGTAGGACAAGTTTTGCTTTACAGCCGCCAACTCCATTTTTTAAATCCCAAAAGAATAAAAAATAATAATACTCCAAAGTCAATAAATTACTCAATACTTATAACGAATAAATAAATAAATTGTCGAGGAAATGGATCTAAATATTCCAATATAAGCCAAAACTTCCAATAATGATAGTACAAAAATAATGTTGAGACAAGTTGATATAAATTTAAAATTTAAAGTTTAATTTATGGTTTTATTAAGTAATTTTAAATTAATATATAATGATATTTGGGTTAAAACTATATACTTTATGTATTTTAAAAAAATTTTGAAAAAAAAAACATGAGCTACATAAAAGTTATTGAGTTTATATAAACTCATTTATTATAGTTCAAGGACGAATTTAGGAGGACAAGAGAGTGTTTATTCATTTTTTTTTTTTTGATAAAATATTATGTTATCTATAAAAGCTTATTTGTTATCTATATTCGTAGATTTGGAAATTTAAAATTTATATTGAGATTTAAAGTTCAAATTTCAATTATATTTTCAAAATTTTTAAGTTAAAATTCTTGGTTCACTATTAAATAAGTTTTATGCGATCAAAGTTACTACTTTTCATGAAAAATATCTTTATCAAAATTTTTTTTCTTATTTATGAGCTAATCTATTAATTTTTATTTTCATATTAGTTGTTTAAACCAACACTTGAGCCTCATTTTTCTCTAGTTGGGATTTTGAATTAAAAGTAATAAATAAATTTGTCAATTAAGTAAGAGTTCTTCAAATTTTAAAAATTAGATAAAAATAATAAATTTATTTTCATTTTTTAAAAAATGTTTTCACCCTAACAACTATAAAAGTTGTCTCAACAACTATAGAAATTGTCCCAACAATAATCAAAGTTGTTCAATAACTATGTAAAATTATTCGACAACTACGAAGTTGGTAGATAATTTTGATAATTGTTGAAACAACTAATGCAGATAACTTTGATAATTGTTAAAATAATTAATGCAGATTTTAAATAATTATCTTCAATTTTTTAAATAATTTTAACTTAATAATATTGTGAGACTTATTTATCGTCTTTATTTTATTGAAGATCAACTTACTTTTCTCTATTTCTATTTAGTCACTAATATTCAAGAGTATCATCAAAATACCCTCAAATCTGTTTCACTCACCAATTAAATATAAAAATTTATGTGTATATGTCTTTCAAACAATATAAATAATTGAGTATACTGTTTACTTTTCCATGAAGTAAACTAAAGTAATGAAAAGTGCAAAATCTATATTTGTCTTCATAATCTCTACAAAACTAGGCGGATACATTGTATGGCGGCTACTCTTCTTTGTATCCATTCAATTTTTTTTTTTTAATCTATCGATGTTCGATATTAATAATATTTTTATTGAAATCAGTTAATTTAAATTCGCATGGTTTTATAAAGATATTTTTTAATTTAAGATAATTTTATGATATCAAAAATTTAAACTCGATTTCTAATTAGTTATAGAAGTGTATTGTTCTTTGACTTTGAGAGATCGATAAGCTAATTCCTGTAGATATATTTGTCAGGTTATCCACCCATCAAAAATGGTTATAGATGTTATAACGAAACTTCATAAGAAAATATCTCAAGAACTTTAATTTTTTTTCGTACTTCTACGTTAGGAATTTTCACCTTTTTTGCTTTTTAATGATCGATTCAAATTCATAATTTTAGTGTTGAAAGTGAACAATGCTTACCATCCAAATAAGAAAAGAGCATCCATCGTTTTGCTCCCTCGATAACTCAAATTCACAATTATACTATTAAAAATAAATTATGCTTACCATTCGATCAATTCTTTATTTTTGTCAAGAGATTAAATTCTTTTTTTTTCTGGTTTCCCATTTAATGTTCGGTGTCTGCATTGAAGCCTCGATTAATCCAGACCGTGCGTTGTAAGACTCATTAAGATGGCAGCGCTTCCAATAGACTTCAATTTTTAATTAAAGGTGGAACAATTTCATACACTCACCACAACTCATTGGTGAAGAGATTAAATTCATTGTGTCCTTTCATTGAAAATTACTTACAAGGTACTTCTTTAACTTTTTTCTCTCTTGTTAGCTTTGAATATTCTCAACCATGAGTTGTCCAACAAATTCTTCTTTGCTTTTACTATTTACTCCCTCCGTCCCAAATTATTTATCATCATTTTCTTTTTAATTCATTTCAAAGTAAGTGCCGTCTTTCCTTGACAACTTTTTAAAGACATAATTATCCTTTTATCCTTATTGATCTTGTTTAATTAAAAAAAAAGATATTGATATATTTTTTGATAAAGAATAATTTGATAAACTTTACCAAATCTTTTCTTTTTCTTAAATTTCATGTCCGGTTAAACGGCGACACATAAAATGGGACGGAAGAGTACAAAATTAAGATGGTTATGTCGTCATGTTGAACACATGCACTTTACAAAAATGTATTCTCTTGTTTAAATGTAAAATATTTGCAGCCTATTTTGACTTTTTTATTTCTTATTTAATTCTTGTTTGGTAATAATCAATTACCATTTTTATTTCTTATTTCTTGTTTTGTAGTAAAATATAACATTTTGAGATTGTTATATCTCAGTTAATTTAAGAGTTCAATCTTTCTAATATTTGTAGTAATATATTACGCAAAAATTCTCATGATTTCACTTCAGTTTATAAATATTGGATACTGAATGAAATTTAAAAAAGAAAAATCATATATATTAATAATTTAAAAGTATGTCACATTATTAAATCGTTCAAAAAATATCCACAAATAACTGTTTATAATAATTAGGTAGAAGAAACTAATTTATGTGAAACTAAGATAATTAATTTGTTAAAAGAATATTAAATTACAGTAGTAGTGTAAAAGAAAGAAAATCGAGTTTGGTCATAAAATTTAAATATTTACTTGCTATTGATATTTGATCGAATTTTATAAATTTTTTAATTTTAAAAAATTTTTACGTTCAGAAAGCCTAGCTCGAACCAATTTCTGAATTTTTGGAATTTCTTCTAATAAAATTTATTTTTTTTTGATAATTTTTAACAACACACTTTTTTTTTATATATACTTCCTCCTCGTTCCAAATTGAGATAGCATATTGATTAAGAAAAATAATTAATAACATAATTAGTTTATCGTAGTGCCTCTATTAAATAATATTTATATTTTAATTTAAAAAAAATAATTAATGTAAAGGGTAAAATATGAAAAGAAAAATATCTTTTCTTGATTAATAAAAAAAATAAATAAATAAAAAATTAAATTAGAAAATTTGAGAAGAAGGAAGTATATCGTAAGTTTCCAGTAGGACCAACACGGAGAACATGCCATGAGGATTTAGGAATCTTCATCAGAATCTGACTTTATTCAGAGAAACATTAATCAGTGTGCCTTTTTTAAAAAATATTAATTAAAGTGGTGGACACATAGACATAATTAAAGTTAATTTGATTATCACCTTGAGCTTTCATGGAAATTCACCTTAACTTAATTAATAAAGTCGTAACTCGTAAGTGATTAACTTTTTGTTAACAAGGGGTTATGTGTGAAAAAAAACAAGGTTTAACTTACACATGATAATTTAAATTAGGGTTTAAATTATGTTAAAAATCTACACGTGTAATGCACTAGGAAAAGCTCTAATCTAGGTGCTTATAGCCTATAGACCCTTTTTATTTTATAAAATATATAAAAGCTCTTAAGGAGTCGTTTGGTGTGACTCTCTGAAGTATAAGGTATAATAATTTCAAGATAAAATATAAAATTATTTTATTTCATATTTAATTAAATATTTTAATTAGCTCTATAATTATTTATTTTATCATTTATATCTTAATAATCAAATAAATTATTCTATATCCATAAGTAAATAACTAATTTCAAAATACTTAATTTTAAAATTAATTATTTTAAAATAACTAATTCTATCAACCAAACAAACTATTGCAGAAGTAGCCAATTTAAGGAAACAAACAGGAAAGGGAACAGAGAATTAAACAGCTAATTTTCATGTGATTGAGACTTAGGCTGCTTTTGGTCTTTTAAGATTTGGAGATTTGAATGGACACGTGAATGATTAAAATATTATTTTTAAATTTAAAAAGTGAATGATTGTGGCTGTTTGTTTTTCAATATTTGAATGTGTAAAAAAAAATTATTTGTGCATGTAATAAAATAAAAACTGCAATTCAAATAAAAAATTAATTATATAGATAAAAATATGTAATTTAATACAACAATATTATTATTCGATTGAAAAAAATATATTTATGTTTGTTAGTGATAGTGAGAATGGTTTATACTAATATTTGCAGTGACAATAATTGATTTTAGTAATTAGTAATGTTGATGGTAATAGTTATGACGATTGGTATTGTAGTGACTGTTATGATAATGAAGGTTGATAGTGATGGTGGTGTTTGTGATGTGACGTTGCTTGATGTTAGTAGTTGGAGGTGTTGATTATGATGTATGAAAAATGAATGCATGATGGTTGATAATGTGTTGGAAATGTTGTTAGTTGTGATGGTGGAGATGGTTACTAGTAGAGATAAATTATAGCGATGGTAGTGGTTGAAGTGATGGTAGAGGTGGCGTAACTGGTGACAATGGTGATGATAGCCAAAGAATGTGTAGAGGGTTTGATGTATTAGTGGTAGTTAGCGATGGTGCTAGTTGTGATAGATGAGTTGGTCGATAGTAGGGATTGACAGGTAGTGATTGATGATGGTGGTGCTGTTGATGGCGATGGTGACGGTGAATATAATTAGAATATTAAAGGTAGTAAGTGTGGTAGTGGTTGACAATAGTGGTTGGCAGGGATATTTATTGTCGACAGTGGTTGGTGGTGGTGGCGATGACATAGGTGGATTTGAATTTGTAATTTAAAACTCAAAACGTAGCTAAGATGAATCTAACATTAATCAAATTGTCAGATTAAGTGAATTATTTTACAGATTTCATATGGTGATCTCACTAACTTTTTCTTATCAAAAAATATTCAAGCATTTTTTTAAATACAAAAAATAAATAAACATTGGTCAATTATTTGAGAAATCTCTTTTTAAGTCCAAAATTTATTGTCGTTATCTCTCCCTATAATTGCTCACTATTCCCTTCTCCCCTATATGACTCTTCCCTTCTGAGAAAACTCCACAACAAAATTTTTTAAGGTATAAAAAAACACGAACTTTCTATTTTATTTTTCTTAAATGAGAATTTTTCTTTTGTTTTTGCAGATAATATACAATTTTCAAGATTTCAAGAAAGCTAATTGTTGCAAGTTTCAATCATAGAGATAGAGAGGTACATTCTACAAACTTGTTAACAATTCAGGATTTAATCTCTATGAGTTTATTTCTTATGAATGTTTAATATTGTACCATCTATACTTATAAAAGTATAAATTTATTAAGATTCAGGATTTAAGTTCTGTGAGTTTATTTTTGTGAATGTTTTTTTTTTGTTTCCCATCCGATGTCTGGTGTCCGCATTGGAGCCCCGACTAATTCAGATCGCGCATTGCAGGGCCCATTAAGGTGGCAGCGCTCCTAACAGAGTTTTTTTCATACTCAAAGTCGAACCCTCGACCTGGCTCTTAATATTGTACCAGCTATACTTGTAAAAGTATGGTTTAATTTCTAAACCACTATTATTCACAAAGTTTTATATATGAAGTTATGTTTTGTGTCGAAAGTATTAGGCTCAGTTATGTTAGCTAGATTCTCCCAGCTCTAGATATTTGATATTTTTAGAAAAGTATAATCAACTTACTCATCATTTTACCATAAAGTTTGACTCCACTGGGAGGCAAATCCTAAAAAATTTTAGAGGGGAATTCAGAATTTGAAGTTTATATTCAACTTAAAAGTTTTTTTTTTCTTTTTTGGCCATTTGGATCAACAACATACTTTGTTCATCGATTGCAACTTAAAAGTTTCTTTTTTGTAATTGGATCAACTTTCATGTACGTACCAGTTTTGGGTGTGCACAAGTAGACACTTAAACTTGAACAAGAAGACACTTGCATCCTATGTGGCATCCAACGTAGGCAATTTATGTCCTACATGACATCCTACATGTATTATGCCACATAGGATGCATGTGTGTACTTGTTCAACTTTATACAAGTTTGAGTGTCTACTTGTGCACATCTAAAGTTGGCAGTCCTGCATGTGAACTGAGGCTAAGTTAAAGTACATATTTATGTATTATACCCCTTTACATAAAATCATTAATTTTGTATTTATAAAGTTTTGATTGAATTTTTGGTTATGTAGAAGATGTCATCGTCATATGAAGGGAGATACAATTTGTATAGCCAAGGTAGTAGTGGATGGACATCAATGAGGCATGAAGAATTTCAAGAAGAAGAAATATGGGGTAATTTTATCAATGAAAGACGCGAATCAGGTTCAAATTCCAGCAGAAACAAAGAGCCGTCATCACATTTCAGTCCTAGGAGGCTGCCCAGTGCAGCCAAAATGATCCCAAGATCGAACAAGAGTTCGAATCATGAAGCTAAAATAACTCAGTACTCAGCTCCAGTAAACATACCTGATTGGTCAAAAATTTATGGTACAAGTGCGAAAAAAGCCTCGTGGGGGTACAAGGAAAATGGTGGTGATGGTTCTGATGGTGGTGGACATAATGTGGTAAGAAATAGTACCGTATTTGATGAGGATGAGGACGAGGACGACGATGATGATGAAGATGAAATGATGCCTCCACATGAATGGATTGCTACAAAACTTGAGAGAAGTAAAATAACTTCTTTCTCTGTATGTGAAGGTGTTGGAAGAACACTAAAAGGGAGAGATTTAAGCAGGGTGAGAAATGCAATACTAAGCAAAACAGGGTTCCTTGAATAGCATTACATGGGGTGGGGGTGGGAGTGGGGGTGGGGGTGGGGGGTTCGATAGTAAGGATTCATATAGTCATCGCTGTGTTTATTAGAACTGAGACGTAGTTGTTGTTATGGTATTATAGTGGCGTAGATGATGTAGTGATGATTGATGATCGTAAGGCATCGATCAATGTTAAGATTTGCTAAGTATGAGAGGAACCGTTGATTCACACAATTGGTCATCACGATTAGTTGAAAAGCTAGTGACGCGAAGCTACCGTATGCTGGATTATTCGATAGTAGTATTTGGTTAGTATTGGAATTATTGTTAAAATTTGGGTCCCTAGTGCAATTTCTTGGTGTGAGTACAAATGTAAAAAAGTTGCTGCTCCTCTGTTAATGTAGTTTTAGTATTGTGATTATATTGTTGGATGTGAGTGGGAGATTAAATCCTGGATCCGTTACTGTTTAAAATGAACGGTGGATCAATGTAGATACTATCGTTCATCAAAACTTTATGTATTTGTACAAAAAATAAGTATGCCTAAATGTTAGTCATTTTTTAATATTTCGCTAGCATTAAGTATTACGAGTATTATCTAACACCTATATTTTTGCTTCAGAATCCACGACGTCTAAATTTTGAATCATGACCATTAATATGATGTTCAGAGGAAAAATAATAATTGAGATTTTTCTATATTTCTAAACGTAGTATTTTGATTTCAAAATGTAGCAGAATACATGTATAGACGCCCAAATAACATCTCATTTGTATTTATACAATATTTGCATATGTAGCCAACTTTATGTGTGGTCAACTAAGTGTATATTTGGGGAAGGGCTCCACCAAAAGGGTGTATCGTACGCAGCTTTACCTTGCATTTCTGCCGAAGTTTGTTTCCTATATGTGTATATATGTGTTGTTTCAATGTAGAAGTTCGATGAATGTGCGGCCAACTATATATATAGACAGTAACAATTAGAATTTTTAGATACACAAATACTCCCTCCGTCCCAAATTGAGATGACACATTGATAAAAAAAAATAATTAATAACATGCCTAGTTTACCATAGTACCCCTATTAAATGATGTTTATATTTAACTTGAAGAAAAAGTAATTAATGCAAAGGGTAAAACATAGAAAAAAAATTATCTTATCTTGATTAATGAAAAAAGACAAGTAAAATGGGACATTAAATTAGAAAATTTGAGACGGAGGGAGTACATATATATAGAAATGGCATTACACATATTCATGGTAGTAGAATTAAATAGATTTTGAATAAATTTAAGAAAAATACAAATAAGCCAGAGATACATTTGATGTGCAGTGAATGTGGGATCACAGAAAGGTAGAAAAATATAGAAAGTAATGTTCCACCAAATTTTTTATTTTTATAAACTGAAAAAACATGTTTTCATATGCTTTGTATATAGTATATTAGATTAATTAATAAAAGTCATTTGCTTTGTTTTCATAATCATATTAAATATGATCATGACATTACAACCCCCTCCATTTTTGATTAATTAATAAAATCATTCAGTTGGACTGGGCAATTTCATTTACAAAAGGGTAAAAATTTTCTGTATAACTTCAAGAAATAATTTATAGTAATATAGATGTTGAATTTTGGTCTATAAGAGAATTGAGGTGGAAAAGAAAATAAAATCAATAAACATGTATTAAGAAAATTAAAACTTCATTACAACTAAACTACCCTGACAATATTTGAAATGTAAATTATTATTCTTAAGAAAGTTGACTCGTGGATCATGGGGATGGCCACATACAACTTAATTCGAGCAAGAGATTATTGGGTGTGTGAACAAAAGTCTCATATTGATAGTTGAAAAGAGATTTCTTAATGGCATACTAATATCAGGAAATTAAAGATTCATTTACAAATTTGAAATTGATTAGCGGATGTAAATATTTTAATACCTACTTGTTAGTACTTAAAATTTAGAGGCAATGGTCAAAAACACATTAAAAATTGTTACTATTTTTTTTTTTGCAACTTTTACACTTCAACTATCCGTTGTTTTCTTTTACCACTTAAACTATCATTATTTATGTGTTATAAAACATCTCAATTATCCGTTATTCTCTTTTCCTAACTGAATCGATGGTGAAATTACATGAGCTTTGGGCTACACGGGAAATAATTCAACACTTAATAAATTAGGAGGTGAAAGAAGCATAAAAATGGAAAGAGAAGCTAAAATTTGGCACAACTATTGGCCTAACAAGTTACTAAATATGTTGTTCACTTAAAATCTAAACAAGATTTTCTTTTATGATTACACGAAATCGAACTTTCACCTATAATTTATAGTCGATCAATTGAGCTGCTAAAATTTTCTTTTTAAACAATATGATCACAATTTGATAGAGACACCAAAGTCTTCAATAAGACTAGCAATTTGCCCGACTACTTTTTTCCCTTTGAAATTTGCATTCAATTCCTTCATGGCCAATACTCTCAATTCTTCCACTTTTTTCTCCATTCTTTTTTTATTATAATTTCTTCCTATTGATCCATTTATTATCCCTTGTATCATTCCAACATAAAGCCCATATTTCTTTAACCTTTCTATTTCTTCATCATTTCCATCACCTAAAATTGCACCACAAGTAGCTCCACATGCATGAATCTCCCCTTCTTTCTTCTTACACACGTAATCGAATAGTTCCTCGTTTCCGTCGCCCGATCGAGTCCATTCTACCTCCCTATATAGGCCATCTACTAGCCCTTTCGATCCCATAGCGTGTGTCACCTCAGTAATGACCCTCAGGATCTTGTCTGAATTTTTTCGGGCCGGGCTCATGGCATTAGCTAGCAACTCAATAGCAAGGGGCATGATCCCATCTCCCGTGAGTAGCTCCATATTCGGGCCGTACTTGTGTACAATCTTGGGCTCATTAATACGGGCCAGGCCCAATTCTTTATATTGCAACCCAACACCAGGCTTACTGTTCTGGCCTAACTCACGTCCAACTACGGGCCCGGGCCCAACTTGCATGTGCTGGTGGGTGTAAGCCGCGACATGCATGAGATGTATTGCTGATGCTGCATGCATGGCTTCGGCTCTATCACCACCCACCAGCTCGCACGCTGCGACGCACAACGCGGGCGCAGTGGACTTAGGCGTTGAAAAAATCAAATAATGCATGGGCTCGAACACTGGTTCAGTAGGCCTAATTGTGATGGCCTTCTTAAGATGGGCTTCAATATCTGCTTCAATGGAGGCCCAATAAGATTGATTTGGGCCCAATTTAGCTACTATTGGTTTGTAAAATGATGATGATGAACGTATATTTGGTGTGTATAGACTTGTTGAACCATTTATTGAGAAGGAAAATACACTTGCCATAGGTTAAAAATTGTTTGAAATATGAATTTTGAAATGGCAAATTAGCTAATATTTATATAGGCATGTAGGGATCTCTATTATTATTATTTTTTTTGTTCCATCAATTTTCTTCTGGTTCACGTTTTACATTTAATTCACTTATTAAACGTGAGAATTAGAAATATTCTCCGTCCTCTTTCTTTTTTTGGTCGGTTACAGTCTTGGAGTCCGACTAATATGGATTTGCGTTGCGTAGGATCCATTCAAGGAAAACGCTTCCAACCAAGTTTTTTTTTTCTTTTTTTTTTTTTAAAAAAAAAAATCTTATCTGGGACTCGAAACCAAAACTTTTAACTAAGGAAGGAGTAAGTCCATCTGGTTTAAAGTAATGAAGGGAATGTCCGGCGTTAGTGAGTGGATGAAATGTTCAGCTCATTATAATGTTTGAAAAAACATTTTTCTTTTACGATATTACTTAAATCCAAAACCTAATTTGATATGTAGCTCGATGTGAATAATTTCATAAGATGTAGAATCGGAACCAAACCCTAATTTGACATAAATAATCTTAATTAAACATGCCTAACATAATTGATTTGTTTCTGTCGTTAATTAAGTCAATAATTTTAACTTATAATAATGTACTTTAATTTATTTGTTAAAAAAATTATAGGAATAAATAGTGCTTATTAAGGCATAACTTTATGTTTTTTTAAAGCTAAATTTATGTCTTTTAAGTTCAATAGGAATTGAGTCATGTCTGGTAAAATATAACCTTCTGAAACTAATTTATGTCTTGTAAGACAAAATTTGTGCCTTCCGATTCTTTTTTCAATAGCAAAATTATTTTCAATTACTTTTTTATTATTAAAAGTATCGACGCAAACATTAGTGACCACTCTAAAATTGGAACATTCGTGAATGACCAACTTTTAATCATAGATACAGTAGGGTTTGTTTACTAGCCAATTTTTTTTAAGTTGGTATACCTAACATCAATAATATTATTAAGATATGTTCCTATATTTTGTCGAAAAGATTTGCTATTTTTTTTTTTTTTTTTGAGAAAATGCATTGTTTTCACCTTAAACTATACACGAAATTGTTGAGACATACCCGAATTTTAGGAGGTTTTTATTGCTCCTTGAACTAATTATAATTGTATTTTTGACAACCTTAGTACCTACGTGACACATACGTGTGCCTACGTGGATATCTTCAGTGTGTTGATTCACCGATGTGCCACGTATGTGCCACATAAACAATAAGGTTGTCAAAAATACGGTTTTAATTAGTTCAGGGGTAATAAGACCCTCCTAAAATTCGAGGTGTGTCTCAGCAATTTTGTGTATAGTTCAGAGCCTTAATAAATACCTTCGGTACAAGTAAACTTCTCAATGTACTCTCTATCATCATTTTTATTTATTTATTTTATTTTATTTATTAGGTCTATATGATAGTGTAGCAGAATAATAAAATGGTTAGAAATTTTTTATTTTTTCAATCATTTCGGAAAAAACTTTCTTTATTAATTTACTATTTCTTTTAGTACACACATCTTCATAATCAAGATGATAACGATTAGGATTCATTATATTTTTAATAGATGTTTTTTTCCTAAATAAATCTTGAGCAATATAATGTGAATTACTCGAGTTTCAAATTTCAAGTGAATATCAAATAGCAAATGGGAAATTAAAAAATAATAATAATTTATTTTTGACTGCATGTAGCATGTGAATATGGAAGAGGAAGGATTAAAATAGAGAGTTAATGAAATGTTTATAATATTAAAATACAAACTTTAATTTTAGTAATTATGAGCTTATAAGGATCAGTTATTCTTTGCTCAAAGGGTCTTCAAGTCTTGACCTACCATGGACACATTATTATTTTTTTTGTTTTTCGTTCGATGTTTAAAATTCACATTCATACCATTACAATGGAAAATTAATATTCGCTAGCTTATTAATCCATATATTAATTTACCAAGTTAACTTGTATTTCATAAATTATAAGCTCCAGTTTTTTAAATATCATGTACTTTACACGTTAATCTCGATGAGTTGAATTAGTAAATTTTGAATATCAAACAGTTAATCAAAAAATAAAGTTATGTACATAACTTTTTTTTTTTTCATTCTCTTTTATATTTATTTATTTATTTTTATTAATTATTATTATTTTTGCAGAGATTTTCTTTGCTTTGAGCTTCTTATTTGGTAGGCAATCATGTTCTACCAGATCAAATATGGCTGGAAGGTGGTGATAATCTAACCACTATAGACCCCACCCACTTAAAACTTTTGCTAAAATACCAATATATTTTTTTTTTTTTTTCATTAAAAGGTTCAATTTTCTCTTTTGGAATCTGATTAATTTAAATTCACATATAAAAAAGTCACTTTTAGAGATAAAACCTTCCTATCAGAAACGACTTTCACATCCAATACTTGAACATAGAAATTTCTAGTTAAAAATGAAGAAATACTATCACTTCACCAGAACTTTTAATGATAATAGAATACCACGATTAAAAATAATACTAATACAATGAATTACAGAAGTTTTTAAGGTGTGTATTAGATGATGTTAAGGTAACACATCACTTTCACACTCTTTCAGGTAGGGCGAATTTAGTATTCTGATTACGAATTTGATAAAATTTAATAATTTGGATATTAAATTTCGTATTTATACTAAAGAACTTATTTAATATGCATAATAATAATAATAATAATAATATATTGAGAGCTCAGTAAATTAAAATAATATGATTCACAATTCGTAAACTACTTCTAATTCCATTATAATATTGTCCCAATCATATTGCCATGATATCTAATCCCAAGTATTCTATTTGATTTTCTTTATCCCTCTAATGCAATTATTGAGATCTAATTCATGGAATGCACCTTTTTATTTTGAGGATAAAAGGACCAAAGAGGACTACACAACTCCACAACCATATAAAATAAAGTATTGATATCTCAAAAAGCTAAAGATAACATTAGGGAAAACAACACATCACATGTTCCATTGAAAAGATAAAATTTTACCTCTTATGATATTAGTACCTACCCATATTTGCTGGCATTTTTTTAATTAGGTATAGAATTCAACATATGTAAAAAGTGATTTTTAATTTAAAAATTGGCATATTTAATATATGAATGAATTATAAAAGTATCTATGTATTATTTTATATATATGACAGAAAATGAAATAACTAAACTGTTAGAGTTTGTGATCCGAATTTTATTGATTTGGCCTTGAAAAGCTTACGGTGCGACCTATGTTTGTGATTTTTTGTGGGGTATGTGGTGGTAGTGCAGGGATCCCCAGGCCCTGTACGTTTTTGGGCCTAGAATTTATTTGTACACACGTATTATATAATTGCGGTTTAGTGAGCCGGTTTTGGACGTTCAGAAAATACGTCATTTTCCTTATTGTATTCTCCATCCATTATAGTGAAATTCCTCTGTTTCTGCCCGTGGCTTTCCCGCAAAAGTTTCCACATAAATTTATGTATTCATCTTATTTTTCTTTTGTTTATGATATTACTTATTCTATCCGATTTTAACATATACTCTGCATATCTAATTCATACTTAAATATTACTATATAGTTTTGCATTGCTAACTTTAATCATCTACCAAATGATCCTTTAATGCCCCCATGTCAACAGTAAACACCAATTAACATGGGACTTTCAAGTACTTTTTTTCCAACTTTTAACTTCTTTTTAAAAAAAGTTTCAACTTCAACTACTCATACTTACTGACTTACAAGTTTTAAGTGATTATTACTTTCACTTACTTTGTTTTACCTTTTCTTTTTTGTTTATTTTAAAAGATGCTTTCTTTTGTTTTTACAATTTTCTGATTTTAATTTTTCACCGTACATATTTACAATCACAAAACTAAAAATAATTTCCTTTTAATACATTCTACTATATATTTTAAATTATGACCTTTGAATTAAAACTTTTTATTTTATATTTATAAACTTCATATCAAATCAAATCGGACTAGACTCTTACTACTTTGGACCAAAAAGAAAATCTCTTGGCACACAACACACAAAATGGTAAAAACAAACAGCAAAACACAATTGAAGTGACCCCATTTTCCAACTAAATTGCAGCTGCCAACTTCTAACATCTAACAGTAATGATACAAGTGCACTGTCCATGATTTACTTTTCTGTACTAACAAATAACCACCTGTTAACAACACAAAAAAACACCTTTGTAGTGAGACAAATCTCAAAAAACACAATAATAACATATTCCAAGTTTAAAGAAGGTAAAGTATAAAGCATTTCGTATCATTACCTCATATGTGAGGCAAATAAAATGTTTATGATAAACTCTCGATTCAAGACAAAATAGTTTTTAAAAAGGCTAATACAAGAAAAAAAAAATAGGTAGTATCAAAACAATAGATTACAACCTAAACTCGTTTATCACTAAATATTACTCCTATAATTTCTACACACATAACAACAACAATAACATGTCCAGTGTATTCCCATATAGTAAGGTCCGGAGAGGGTAGAGTGTACATAGATCATACCACTACCTCAGATGAGGTAGAGAGACTATTTTCGATACACCTCCGGCTTAGAATCGACAACAGTATAACAAATACAAAAGATAAGTGTATATAAACTAATACAGTATGCAAAATAATACTACAGTCAAAAGATAATACTACTAAGAACTATCTAACCGAAATCATAGATATCACACAACACTACAAACAAGAAACTACAGATACAAAAAAAAGCTCGCTTGCTGTTACCGACGCAGAATTCCCACGCACACAAAAAAAAAAATTAAAAAAACAGTTTTTTAATTATTACAGTTACAAACATTTTTACCAGCTAGCTCACCGACAATGTCATCTCTCTCTCTTTGACAGAAAGAGAAACAGGTGTCCACCATTAAAAGAATAATAAGAAAATAGTTCTCTTCTTACTTTGAAAAAAGAGAAACAGGATGGATTCCTGAACTAAGTGCTGTATTGTGTGTGGGTCTTGTTTTCATCAAATTCCACATACTTCCCAATACTTTCTTCTTTTATTTCACCCCAGCTACCGCTTCTCCCATGTGAAAATAGAAACCCCCTTTGCACAGAAAGTAGAAAAAAAGGAATCTTTTTTAATATTCTTGAAATCTTGAAACTGCTTTTGGGGTTCTTGATTTGGGTTTGAATTGCTATTTTTAGTAATCTTGAGATTGATATTGCTTTGGGGGTTCTTGCTTTTGGGTTTGAATTGGCTATTTTTAGTCATCTTGAGATTGGGAGTTCTTGTTTTTGAGTTTGAATTTGATTTTTTTAGTAATATTGAGATTGGGAGTTCTTGTTTTTGAGTTTGAATTGATTTTTTTTTAAATAATCTTGAGATTGATATTGCTTGGGGGTTCTTGATTTTGGGTTTGTTGACTTGGGGAGTGAAATGGATGTTGTTTGAATTTAGCTATTAATTGGTTTAAGCAATGAAGAACACAATGAATTTGAAGAGTAGAGGAGGTGAATCAGCTGGAAGAGGTGTTTTTTCTAGGAAATTGACTGTTCTTCTATGTATTGTATGTTTCTGTGCTGGGATGCTCTTCACTGACAGGTGAATATGCATTTGATCTTTCTTTTGAGGTTTTCTTTTTTTGATTGGATTATGAAAGTTTGGATCTTTATCATCTAAGCCTTACATAGATTGTTAATATTCAATGTTTCTATAGGGAACTTTTGATCCTCTGACTTTTGTTTATGCAATGTAGAAATTTAATGATGTTATAGTAGTGCTTCTAAGTTAGGATGGTGTTGTTGTTGAAGTAGGCCTGTTTATTGTCATGAAAAAGATCTTTAGTTGCATTTCTGAGCTTATTATTGTACTCACTGAATCCCAAAATACTTGTCACTTCCCGATTCTCGAGATTCAAACTACATGAACTTTAACTTAGCTTTCCTTTGGCCATAGATTATGAAGTTGAAATCGAAATTTTTGAGTTTTTTAAGTCTGTCATTTTTAGAATTTGAAATTGAGTTTGCATATGCATTTTACTTGGAAATTTTTTTGAAGTTGTGTGTGGAAGTCCCAAAAACTGGTCTGAACAAGTATTTGGGAACTTGAAATATTTGACGATTGCGAGTTTTTATGTTATATGTTGTATTGATATGAGAGTAATTACAACTTATAGTACTTTTCATATAGTTTTCGAATATCTAATCCAATTAAGCTCAAAAGATTAGTTAAATTGACTCTCGAGAAGTTCAATGTGACAAGTATTTGGGACGGGAGGGAGTAGCTTAAAATGCCCAACTATTGAGCGTTTTGCAACTTTGTTCTATTTTTTCATCATTGAGGATATTTGGTTATAGGATGTGGACAGTGCCAGAAGCTAAAGGCATAGCAAGGACAACACAGATTGATGATCAGAAGCTAGGGGTAGTTTCCGAGGACTGTGATCCTACTAATGTGAGTATTAGATAAGAAGAGTGTAGCAGCAATTTGAGGAATGATTTTCGCGTCATTTAAAAATTAATGGTTTTTGATCTTCTTGTTTTCAACAGAAGGACGTGAAAAGTGAATCCAAAGATATTTTCGGGGAAGTTACTAAAACACATCATGCTATACAGTATGTTTTTCATGCTTTTAACTAATAGATTTGACGAATGTCATGCTTTATTCTCCTCCGAAACAACAAACTCATTGATTGTTGTCCTTGTAACAAAATACAGAACCCTGGATAAAACAGTTTCAAACCTAGAGATGGAACTAGCTGCAGCAAGGTCTTTGCAAGATTCTATACTGAGTGGTTCTCCGATAACGGAAGACATAAAGATCCCCGAATTGGCCAAGAAGAGGAAATATCTAATGGTCATAGGGATAAACACTGCCTTCAACAGCCGAAAGAGAAGAGACTCAGTTCGTGCTACCTGGATGCCACGAGGTTCTTGAGCTTCACTATTTGTGTTTTTCTGGGTTACTCTGGAGATTTTCAAATGTTGGATGCATGCTTAGAATTTTGATTATTGACTTGTGGAAAACAGGTGATATGCGAAAGAAGCTAGAGGAAGAAAAGGGCATTGTAATTCGTTTTGTCATAGGTCACAGGTAGGTACTACAACTGATAGTTGATATTCTCAAGGTGTTGTGTTTCCAGTGTTCTTGATATTGTTGTTAGCTTTTAATTTCTTTCCAGCAGTGACCCATCATCGCCCATTTATAACTTCTTCTTGTTGTGTGTAAAGTGAGGGCTTCCATTGGAAGTTTTCCTCGAGATTTTCTTACAGCATATATTAGGGATGACAAAAACAAATGTATTTAGTTTGCATTTTCTCAATTTTGTATGGTATAATTGAAGACTCGATACTTCTAAAAAGATATTTCAAAGTGGGGCAGCTGTTCTTTCATATTTAGTTACTTGTGATTTGATATTCTTGTTGTCTTACTCATGTAATTATCCAAAAACCAGTGCAACATCAGGTGGCATTCTTGATAGAGCAATTGAGGCAGAAGACAAGAAGCACGGGGATTTCTTGAGGCTGGTAACATTTAATGCTTTGGCCATCTTATATCAGATCCAACCCCTCTAAAACTAATCTATCGGACATGTTACTGTGACTTCTGTAGGAACACGTTGAGGGATATCTTGAATTATCTGCCAAGACAAAGACATATTTTACTACTGCTGTTGCTCTGTGGGATGCTGACTACTATGTTAAAGTTGACGATGATGTACATGTAAATATAGGTAGGACCTGCAGCCATTATGCCTCATTCTTTCTGCATCATAGATGGTTCACAAAGACCATATTTGTGTTACCATATACAACAAGTGCACTGCTATACTTATGCTATGACTCATGCGGCAACATGCTTGTTGAAAACTTCAGGTGCACTGGGAGCAACTCTGGCTAGGCATCGTTCAAAACCCAGGGTATACATTGGGTGCATGAAATCCGGTCCCGTCCTTGCTCAGAAGTAAGCAGAGTAGTTTCACTTTTGACCGTAAATGAGTCCTGGATATATTTCCTCAGCTCACTCCTATTTTGCCCCTCTTATCTTTGCAGGGGAGTGAGATATCATGAGCCTGAGCATTGGAAATTTGGTGAGGACGGAAACAGATATTTTCGACATGCAACAGGGCAGCTATATGCCATTTCAAAAGATTTGGCCACTTATATCTCGATAAATCAGTAAGTTTGTGCTTTTTCTGATATACTTGCCCTGTTCTTTTGCGTAGATATCATTTGCTGATCGTGGTTTTTAATCATGTACTAGGCATGTTCTACATAAGTATGTTAATGAGGATGTCTCGTTGGGGTCATGGCTCATTGGATTGGATGTGGAACATATAGATGATAGAAGATTGTGTTGTGGAACTCCACCTGGTAACAATTCGTCAAACTATTCCTTGGAAATAGAGCATTTTCTAGAACTGTCAAGTCTTAAAACCGCTGAAGTTTTGATTTGTTTATGTGCATTGAACATTTTTAGATTCGGCAGTGCTGTATTTCATTTATCCATCTTTTCTTGTTTCTCCAAGCAAATAAGGCAAGAATTATAAGTTAATGACTATCGCTAATTTGGGAAGGTGATTAAACTCTGCCTACAAGATCAAACAATTGGTATAAGAAAATCTCCCAAGTACACAGTATGATCTTTCACTTTTGGGTCGTTCAAAAGACTTAATATTTTTTTGGCCTCTTTATTTGTTTTACCCTTCGGTTTACATGGTATTAGAACAACCACAGGAACCGAGATGTTGTGGTTTACCCTGTGGCAGTTTAGAAGTAACAGGACATGACTCCCCCTTTTTGCTCATGACTGTTCTGTACTTTTTCATATGGGTGTCATTCTAATAGTGACATAGCTTTTTTCTTCCACATGGCTGCCTTGTCCTTTTATGCACATGGCACCGGTCTGTTAGTGTGTTCTTTTCTTTTTCATTATTGCCTCGTGACAGGAAAAAAATTGCATCTATACTATTTTTCGTGGCTCATTTGGTCGAGAAAAGTTTTGGAAAATTCTTGAATTGTGTTTCTGTTTATATTTTCCACCCTCTTTTACGCACTTCAGTTACCCTCTTGACTCTTCAGAAGTTTGCTTCCTGTCCATACATTAGATCCTTGAATGTATATCGCATTCTCACCAGGAATCTAGTCCGATCTCAAAATGTTCCGAGATGATTAATTCGACTTTTGTTTATCTTAATTTCACCAGATTGTGAGTGGAAAGCTCAAGCAGGCAACATTTGTGTTGCTTCCTTTGATTGGAGCTGCAGCGGGATATGCAGGTCCGTAGATAGGATTAAGGAGGTTCATCGACGTTGTGGGGAAGGCGAGAATGCTTTGTGGAATGCAGTCTTTTGACAAACTGCAGTGTTTCTCCAGTCTCTGGAGGCTCCAAAGTGATCGATCACCCGAACACTTGAAAAAGAAAGATGTATCCAAGAATTCGCGGAAGCATGCACAGCGGGAGAGGAAGGGGGGATAGTATAGTAGCAACCAGTTTCATGTGAGCCAAAAGTGTAAAGAGCCATTCTTTCTTAGATGCTTAGAATAATAATACGTAATTTTTTAGTACTAATAAGTGTGTTACTTCAGCAAGTACTTTGCTGCTTTTAATTATATGAAGTATTGATATGAAATTTCCCTTTCTTACATGAAAACCACATGTTATTCACGAAGTATTGACAGTAGAGAAGAATTTTATGTGGTTAAATACTTGGTAAAGAGTTGTCCTGGTAATATATTGATCATCTAAAAAGTTTGCCTAATAGTTATTAGGGGTTATTTGATATGGAATGGGATAAACAAAGTTATCTCAGACTAGTGCAAAAGAATATTCAACACAAAAGAAAAACAAGCAAACAAAAAAGGAAAGAGGTGAAGTCATTTGACATGCTTGGAAAATTCAACTAAAAGTACACAAGAATCAGTAGGCAGTGGTTCACCTACCTACCTTTAATTGCAAGTGTTGCTACTACTACCAAAATTTTATGATACCAAGCAAAATTAGTGATGAAAGAAAATCAAAATAGATATTTTTTTGTTTTTGTTTTCCATTCGGTGGACTAATTTGGATTCGCACCGCGTAGAGCCTCATTCGGGGGAAGCACTCCCTATCAAGGATTTTACCATATCAGGGCTCGAACCCGAGACCTCTGATTGATGGAGGAGCAGCCTCATCCGCTGCACCACATCCTTAACAATAAATGTTTTCTTTCTTACTTCTTCCGTTCATCAATAGTTCTTCACTATTTACTTGACATACAAATTAAGAAATAGTAAATGATAAAAGTAATTTCACCACATTACCCCTAAATATAATAAATTTAATGTTTTGAAAATACATTGAATAATGAATGTATTTAATGCTAAGAATAAAATAGATAGAAATAGGTAAATCATCCATTAGTTTTTCAAATTGGATAAGTATTGTTAAACATACTCCCTCCGTCCCATTTTATCCGTTCCAAATTTCCTAATTTGATGTCTCATTTTACTTGTCTTATTTTACTTATCAAGATAAGACAATATTTTTTTTTTCCATTATACCCTTAGTGTAATTAATTACTCCTTACTATTAGCATTCTTGAAAAATATTGCAAAGAGGAGTACCATTAAAAATATAAATGGTGCTTTGGTATTAGTCATCCATCAATATTAAAACTAACAACAAAATACAATTAAGAGGGGTAAAATGATAAAATTACATTACCAATCATTATTTTTTTAATAGTTATGTCATCCCAATTTGAAACGAGTAAAATAGAACGGAGAAATTATATTTTTAGCATAATAACCAATAAAGTTGGGCGGCGGACGTAGTTGTTTATTTTCGAAAATCAATAAAATTTTATTACTTCTTTTCTATACTATTCTTAGTATTGAATAACAACATAAAATAGTAGTAATAGTCAAATTTAAAGTTTAAAAAGTTCATGAACTTATCCACCTCTAATTATAATTTCTTAAAGGATTTGTCAAATCAACATGTGCTAAATGAAATGAAATGGTAGAACATTAACTATTACCTCGTTTTATTTTATTTGGACCTTATTGACTTCGCGCATTCATTATAAATTTTTTTAATTAGAGATCTATTTTACTAAATTAATCTTATTAATGGTATTTTAAAACTTTAAATTTGACTACTAATGTTTATTAGTTATTTAATAGTAAGAAATCATTTGGTTGGAAATAAGTTATCCCGAGATTACTAATCTCATTCTCAAGGTGGAATAAAAATAACACTATAATTCCGGAATAAGTTATCTCATATATTTCATTCCAACCAAACATGGGATAAACTCATCCTAAAATTAATTTCGAGATTAGTTATCATTATCTTCTGTACCAAACGAGCCCAAAGAATAGTATGAGCTAATTTCATAAATTGTTGACAAATAAATTAAAATTCGGAAACAACCTCTCTACTTCTTCGGAGGTAGCGATATGGACTGCGTATATTTTATTCTCCCGGATCTCACTTTGTGGAAATACACTGGATTTATTGTTGAGAAATAAATTAAAATAATTATTTTTAATTGGAGGGACAAGTAAAACCATTAAATATTTGATAAAGATTATAAAGGCTCCCAATTGAACAAAAACATACTTAATGGTATTACTTTAAACTCACCCTTAAATGTAAGGGACTACCTTTGTCATTTTCTCCCGGGAAAAAAGGGATAAAATAGGAAAAACGTACATAATTCATTATCCAATTATATATAATGATTTTGTTTATTTATATTTATTTATAAACAGAGAGAAAATTTTATTTTTTTCTTTCACTCTCTTTGTGATCTTCCTTTGTGTGTAAGGTCTCTTCCCCTAAATAAATTCCGGATCTTTCTCTTTTACTTACATCTTTTTGGTTAAAAAATAAATTAAAGCCCTAATTTTATTTTCATATTTTAGTTTGCAGATTGTTCAATTTTTGTTGGTATTATTTTCAGATCATCATGGCTAAGAGCTCCTTCAAATTGGAACACCCTCTTGGTAATTTTTTTATTTTTTCTTGTTTTTTTTTAATTGTATTGTGTTGTGGTTTCAAGATCTGATCTTTTGATTTGTTCAATTACGAAATTTCTTTAATTATAGTGATAATTGAGGAATTTTTTGGGGTTGGGTGGGGGGTTGGGTCTGTGTGGTGGTGTTGGGGATTGTACCTTCAAAACCTTTTGTGCATATGCTTGATTCTTGCTATTGGATTTTTTTTTTTTGGGGTTGAGGGGGTGGGTGGGGGTTATACCTTTAAAAACTTTTGTGCATATTCTTGATTCTTGCTACTAGAATTCTATTATTTTTTTGGAGGGGGTGAGGGTGGGGTGGAGACAGGGTGGGGATATTACCTTCAAAACCTTTTGTGCATATGCTAGATTCTTGCTACTAGAGTTCTATTTTTTAGTACATTTTCCACTGTCTATTTGATACTTCACCTCTGAGGTAGAGGTACGGTCTGCGTACATTCTATTTGTGGGACTACACAGGGTACGTAGATACAATCAGGGTGGAGACGGTGGGATTTTGAGGTGGGTGGGGTGAATATCTGTAAAACCTTTTGTGCATATGCTTGATTCTTGCTAATCGAATTCAATTTTATATTCTTTTTGTTTAAACTTCCAGGCCTTTTTTGGTTACATATACTTGTGAATTTCACTGTCTATTTGATATAATTGGAGGTTTTGGTTTGCCTGATATAAAGAAATTTTTTATGGGAGGTTATGGAGTTTCGCCGTTTCTTTTTTCAGTTACAATCATGTGTGTCTATTTGTTGTATAATACTGTGGTAGGACAAATTTACTAGTAGCTTCTTTTGGTATCTGCTGCACTTGTAAAGATTTCATGAGAAATTCTCTTCACAATGTGGTGTAGAATATCGTAGTTTTAGTCAGCAAAAGAATCCTCTTTGGTCGTAGAAGTTGTTTGTTCTTAATGTGGATAATTACATTCTCTACCAATGGCCTTACGGAGAGTAATTGTCTATCATTTGATGGTTGATCATGGGCTTCTTGTGTATACCTTGCATATATGTTTTTTCTTTTTGCCATGTTTTATTCACTGTCGGTTTTCCTTTTCATTACTACTTTGATTTGTTACACTAGAGCCGGAGATCCTTCAGAAAGAACCTCTCTACCTCCATTAGGTAGGGGTAAGGTTTGCATACACTCTACCCTCTCCGGACTCCACTTGTGGGATTTTATTGGGTATGTTGTTGTTGTAAATTCTTTTGGTTTCTCTTTTGAATTTCCTTCCGTTGCAACATTCTTTCTCTGCTATCATTGGATTCCATTTACCTGTCTTGTTTATTTGGTCATATGTTCATTTAGAGAGGAGACAGGCTGAAGCTGCTCGTATCAGGGAGAAGTACCCTGACAGAATACCGGTATAACTTTAATATATTTTCTTGCAATACTCGTCTGGATGTGCAACAAAATTTATCCTATGCTTTTTCTCCAACCTAATCCCTTGTTTCTTCTTACTATTTAGGTGATTGTGGAGAAGGCTGAAAGAAGTGACATCCCTGACATTGACAAGAAAAAGTTAGTCTTTAATCACCTTGAGCTTTGCAATTTTTACTTGGGTTTTCAATTGGTAATATCTTTAAGCTTAGAGCGCTTTATTATTTTGTCATAAATGATCTTGTGTGTTTCCCTGTGAACTGTGAATACCATCAAAATATATCTTGCAGATAATTTCAAGATTGTATCTTTCTAGTTGTTGCACTCGAGTAGTATGGTTACTATGGTATATATCTTCCCTTTGAACTATGATGTGACTTGTGTAAATTCTTGATGTCTTTGCACAGAAGAGTATATTTAAGTATTTTTTATTGTTGTCGGATCGTTTTAAGTTATTAATCAGGCTGAAAGATCTTTAATTTGCTTTAGCAAGGAGATGAATAGAAATGCAAGACTGGTTTTTAAGTTGTAGAATTTCAATGAAATTCAAGGACCTTTTACTTTCTTTATAGTCAAGGGGTGTTAAGCAACTTCCGCCAGTGAGGTTGAACAGAGTTAGCTGATTTTCCCATGTGCATGTTTCTTTCTAAGCTTTCTTATGTTCTACTATAAATTGTTTGTTAATTGAAATACTTGCAGGTATTTGGTTCCCGCTGATCTGACGGTTGGGCAATTTGTGTACGTTGTTCGCAAGAGGATTAAACTCAGCGCTGAGAAGGCCATTTTTATCTTTGTGAAGAATATCCTCCCCCCTACAGGTGAAAAGAACTTCTATAGCATCTGTACTATTTTTCTTACAATTCCTTGGTTGATTGTTCTTCCACATTGTTACAGCTGCCATGATGTCTGCCATTTATGAGGAACACAAGGATGAGGACGGCTTCCTTTACATGACCTACAGTGGCGAGAATACTTTTGGATCCTTCTGAAGATTCGAAACTGTGTAAATAAGTCTAAGAAACCATGTATATACTTACATTAGCTACTCTTTCGGAATTATCTTTCTACTACCAAGATGCTTTCTTGAGTTGACATTGACTCGTTTATGTATTTACCTTTACGAAGATGCTCATTTTCCCTTATCTAAGTTGGCGTTGCATTCGCATTTCCTTTTCCTTGGTCACAAAAATAATTTGATGGTCCACTTTTCTGTTTTGTCATACTTCCATGTGAATCACTAATGTTATTTGAGGTTAGAATTCACTAAGCAGATATCTGGCTTCTTACAAGGCTTAGTTATCTACCCTCAATCATCAATTTAACAAGGAATTAGTGTTGTTTTGGATGCATAGTAGATCAAGTTCATCATTGCACATTGTCTTCATCTCTTGAGTTGTCACTTTCCTGGATTTGAGATTTTATCTTGTCTCTTCTTGTCTTTTCTGATACATTGGCGTTTCCTTCAATTTGGAGGTTTATTATCATTATTATGAACTCCATTTCTGTATCTTAGGAGTGTATCTGAAGTTTAGCCAATACACACTTAGGCTTGATTTCTGGTGTTCAATAGGATACTAAGTCTTAGTTCAAGTGTTTCAATGAAAAAACTGTGCTAGTTTAAGAGGTTTATGTATTGGCACAATACATGAATATACCCTTTTAACTTGACCTCATATTACATCTATGACCTTCAACTTTGGGTGTGCACAAGTAGATACCTTAATTTGTATAAAGTTGAACAAGTAGACACATATGTCATATGTGACATCCTATGTGGCCAATCTTTATACTACGTGGCGTCCTACGTGTATTATGTCACACAATGTGTATTTATTTGTTCAACTTTATACAAGTTTAAGTGTACTTGTATATATTCAAAGTTGGAGGTCATAGATGTGATTTGATGTCAAGTTAAAAGGGCATGTTTATGTATTATAAGCCTTGTGTATTTAGCCTATAAACGTTGATAGAAATAGCACCCAAGAGGGGGGACCATGGTATGGCATAATACATAAATATGCCCTTTAACTTGGCTTCCAACTTTGGGTGTGCACAAGTAGACATTTGAACTTGCATACAATTGAATAAGTAGACACGTGTCATATGTGGCATCCTACATTGCTAATTCTTGTCCTACGTGTATTATGCCACATAGAACATGTGTGTCTACTTGTTCAATTTTATACAAATTTAAGTATTTACTTGTACATATTCAAAGCTGAAGGTCATATATGTGAACTGAGGCTAAGTTAAAAGGGCATGTTTATGTATTATGTCAAAAGGTATACGAGGAATGTTTGATACTTTGTCAGGAAGGGAGAAACACCTTGCAAGTTACAACAACATATCCAATATAATTTCACAAGTGAGGTATAGAGAGGTCCCAATCTTACCCCCAACTTGTGGAGAGATTATTTCAACATATCCAATGCAATTCCACATACCTTAAGAGTTGGGAGGCAGTAATAGGATCATAAACTATGTTGAAATAGTTCCATCTGAGATTGGGCCACAACTGTTGGTCAACTAGGCCTTACTGAGATTAAATAGAGCCAAATGATTACAGATGTTCTATAATAAAATCAATTCAAGTAATGTGGTAATGGAGGTTTAATTGATTAATCCAATTGATGATTGACCTTTCAAGCATTAGATGTATATATGGTGAGGACCACCCTAAACAAATGCTTTTCAATTTTTCTGCCTAGCTTCTTGTTATGTTGTGGCCTCCATAAATTGTCCTTTCATATATTATTAAACAATTGGCCTACCATAAGCAATGTTGGTAGTTTTCTCATATTTAATTGGGTAAGAGTTTCTTTAAAAATATTTGCACTAAAAAGACGCATTCCTTCTAAAAATAACTGCTTGGACCAAGGTAGGAAAAACAAATTTCATAATTATTTATCCCCGCCCTCCACAAATTCCAACCCCACCCTTTATCCCATCATCTATGTTGCTCCTACTTTTTAAAAATATCATCAAATACACGTTAAATATTCTTTAACCATAATCTATATTGCTTAAACTCTTTAAAAGATATCAACATATCCATGTCGAATACTTCAAAACTGATGGCATTTTAAAGAATTCAAATTCCATAGTTTTGGAGAGTCTAAGCAAGAGCCCACCGTTCCCTCTGACTCCTAAAATGTTTTTTTTTTTTTTTTTTTAAATTTTAACATTACCAAAGATCAAAAAATAATAGTAGCAAAAAAAATTACTTATTTTTTAGAATTAAGACGTTTCTTTACTTCGTTAGAGGTAGTGATATGGTCTGCGTATACTCTACCCTCCCCAAACCCCATGATGTGGGAATCTATTGGGTTTGTTGTTGTTGTTTAGAATTAAGACGTTATTACCCTATCGAACTATAATCAAAGTTGCTATAACACATCTTAATTTTTCTTTAAATCAAATTATAAACATCATTTAATAGGGTTATTATGGTAAACTCTAAGCATGTTGTTAATTACTATTTTTTTTAATCAACGTGTCATCTCAATTTGGGACGGAGGGAGGGAGTATTTTTTTTAGAGAAATCGTTTTTCAATGGGAGTACCAAACACACCCTTATTCGCAATTTACCTGTAAATCATTCATTTCGCCATAATCCTCCTCACCTCAATTTTGCCCTAGCTTAGCTCAAATCCGCCGCCATGGCCTGTGTACCAAATTCCTCTATGAAACTTCTCTTCGTAGAAATGGGCGTCGGGTACGATCAGCACGGTCAAGACATCACTTCAGCCGCAATGCGAGCTTGCAAAAACGCAATTTCATCAAATTCGATACCAGCTTTTCGAAGAGGATCCATACCTGGAGTTTCCTTCGAACAAATGAAACTGCAAATCAAGCTAGGAGTTCCTCGGACTCTGCAAAACGCATTAGATCTGGAGAAAGTGAAATCGGTGTTTCCTTATGGAAGAATCTCGAACGTTGAAGTCGTTGATGGCGGATTGATTTGCTCTAGTGGTGTTGAAGTTGAAGAAATGGGAGATAAAAACGATGATTGTTACATTGTTAATGCTGCTGTTTATGTTGGCTACTGAGTCTATAATTAGATTGATAGTTTAGCTTTTTTGCAAACTCTACAACAGGCAATAAGAAAGTGAAATCAGTGTATGGAAGTTAGAAAATACTTTATTTTGCATCAATTTAAGGCGATCTAGGTTTCGTTTGTTTGAAATTTGAATTCACATTTCATATATTCTTTTTCATAACTGTTTTGATTTGCGGCTACTTGAGTTGAGCCTTTCGAAAACAATCTACATACACTCTATCCGAATATTTGAATTTACCATTTGTAAGTCTTGTGGTTGGAATGAGCTTGAAATATCAGTTTTTTTTTGAGCTAGTGAGATGGAAAATTTAACGCGATTGGGGCAAATTGAAATTTCAATTCATTGTTTAAGTGAATCAATATTTGAGTGCTTCAATGCTAAATTGAGAGTTGAAGAATCATAAAGAAGAAATTCATACTTCACACATAAAAATCCAAACTTTAAAATTGAATTTTCGGAATTATTTTCGATTGGATGTTAATTAATTTACTTAGGCATTAGGCAACTTATATCTATACATCAACACATTCAATGTACTCTCATAGATCTGAAAAGGATAAAGTGTACGAAGTTCATACGATGCTACTTATATCTATGAAGGCAAGAGGGATGAGATGTCTCTAAACTCAATTACAACAACATACCCAGTGAATTTCCACCACGTGAGGTCTAAGAAGGATAAAATGTACGCAATCCATACAACTACCTTCGAAGAAGTAGAGATGTTGTTTCTGATGTCTCTAAACTCAATTATGGTTTGTAATTTTTTTTATTTTTGGGGCATCGATTTCATGGATCCATTCTCGTTATGTTATTTTTTGAATATATCTTGGTAGCCCTAATTTGTGTCCATAAGCTACACAACACTCAACTATCATTAACATTTTATCCTAATTCGTGTCCTCTCAAATTTCTTATTTAAAGTCATGTACTGAATAAGCTGCATTTGGATCATGTCTTATCTACTCATTTCTATCTCACCTAAATCCATCCATGGCCAGCCTTTCACACCTTCGCATTGGGATTGGGATGTACCTTTTCTTCATATGCTTAAACCATCTCAATCTCGTCTCCCTCATTGATACCAAACGGTATCTAAATGAGCACAAAACAGTCCACAATCTTCGCAAAACAGTCCACACGACAAGACACCAAACGGAAACAACAAACACAAACTTAAACGAAAAAGAAGATAGGTAACTTGACACAAAGAGAACACATAATATAGCAACTAAAGAGTTTATTAAACTCTAAAACCTCAACAAAATACGTTAACAAGTACCAAGTTCTTACGGTGACCGCCAAGGGAATCAACTCACCTCAAGATCCACCGTTTTCAAGCAAAGAACAATATTGATTTTTCCAAACCCTAAGCTACAATGGCTAGTCCAAGTCCTAACTAAGAACTATACTAAGGTTCTACTCTCGAGAGAGAGTATTTTCAATGTCTCATATTTTCATCCTTAAACAACTAAATAGAAAAGACCTAATAAGAGACTATATATAGACTAACTTATTATATAGTATAGTGGACTAAAATACCCTTAATGAAAGGGGAGGTCATGGGTTGTTTCTTTAATATGTGCAATCCCCAAAATACCCTTAATGAAGGGCGCTTCTTCAATGCTCCAAAACCATGGAGTCACACTTCAAAACTTGTAGTCTCGAATTGGCATCAAATGTAAGCCCCCATACAATCTTCCACACGCGGATTTGTTTAATGGCATGCTCAAAATGGGTCCTCCATGCATGTTTTCGTATCCTCGAGATGATAAAGTCTTGAGCCTCTATGTGTTGGCCTCTAAAGATGTCATCAAAAGATAAGATAGTCATTTATCCCGGATCACTCATTTTATCGTCTATTGATGCCACCTTGTTCCTGACAGCTTCATTCATAATTTTATCTCCTAATATTGCCACATCTATAGATCTCATATCCATAAGTGCTAGAGAGCAGGTAAGATTAACAAGAAGGATGAGATGACTCTAAACTCAATTTTGGTATGTGACTTTTTGACTGATTCAAATTCTTGCTGGAAAATGACATTGTGGGGGGTAAAGCGCTCCGCTCCCACCAACGACTTCATACCCTGTGCACGAAATTGCGACATCTGATTAAGAATGGAGGAGTGCTTATCACTTCACAATAACCTTTCACGGCGAAAAAAGGAAAGTTGTAATAAGTAGACAATCAACATAAAACTAATCCATTGTAATTCTAATTCAAAAGGAGTTTTTAACTTGCTTGATTTAAAAATAAATTCTATACAATCAAGTTAATTAATTTGACATTGATGCTTAATTAATTAACTAATTTAATTGATTAAATCAAACTTTCTTACTAGTTTGTTGTGGCCTTTATAGATAGTCCTTTCATATAGTATTAAAAAAATAAGAAAAAGCTCAAATATGCCACTGAACTATCAGAAATGACTCATTTATGCTATCGGTTAAAAGTTGGGCTCATTTATGTCATCGTCGTTACAAAATCGGCTCATCTATGCCATTAATTTTTAACAGTCAGTTTTTAAAAACAACCTTGCCACGTGGCAGTTTATTAGAGTGTCACGTCATTTTTTTTAAAATATTTTTTTTTGAATTTGTTTTAAAAAAATTAATTTTTTTTGATCCATTAGAAAGAATCCACGCAACTTTTTGATCCATTGAAAATTAGTTTGATCTATGCTTTTACAATTTGATTAATTTTTCATGAATATATTCTTAAAATATTCTCGTTCGATTCGTTTTTTGTCATTTTTGACATATTAAGATTGTTTTCATATTTTACCTTTAATATGAATTATTTTTTTCTTCAAATTAATTTCAAATACAATAGTAAAAAAAAAAAAATTTCTTTTTTTTTTTAACGATTAATTTCTTCATATTAGTTTTTCAATATTGAGCGTTTTCCCTCACCATCAAATATTTTAATGATTGTTTATTTAACAGAAAGTATGAAAAATGAATCTAACAGAAACTCATATTCTCTAAGTATGTAATTCACATATTCACTGAGTGACTTTTTCCTACAATAGTAAAACTGAAAATTTACTAGAGAACAAAATTTGCACTTTTGGAGAAACACAAGATAGAACAATTTGTACTTTTTTTTCCCTATATTTTTATAGAAAAACGAAATATCTATTGAGATATGTAATCATTTTGATACAATTTAGATTCAAAATAAATTATACTAATTAAAATTGAATATGAGTGTTTGAAAGTTGAAATTGAATATTAGATCAGATCGATTTTGAGTCCTAAAAATTTAAAATATAACATGAATACATACTAGGAGATTTTCATTTAAGTAAAAGTTATAATAATTGTTGTTCTGAAAACAAATAAACAATATAGGGGAAACGTTATATGTACACTCGATAGAATTATAATAATGAGGATAAATTAAATCAAAATATAATAAAAGTAAAGTATGAAAGATTTTACGAATCTAGAAAACTCCCCAATAAGTAATATAAAAAATAGTAAAAGATTTTCATTAAATTAGAAGTTATAACAGATCACTTTACCAAGCATAAATAACAAAAGTACCAGAGAAACCTTAATAGAGTAAATAACAATAAATTTAAAACATATTTGTTTACTGTTGTATTTGAAATTAATTTAAAGAAAAAAATAATTAATATTAAAGGTAAAAAATATAAAAATAATCTTAATATGTTAAAAATGACAAAAAAAAATGAATCAAACAAGAATGTTTCAAGAATATATTCATAAAAAATTAATCAAATTTTAAAAATATATATCAAATTAATTTTCAATGTATAAAAAAGTTGCCAGCTTCACCTGGTGTGGTATGAGTTGAAGAACCAGCTTCAGAGAATTGGAGTCGCGGAGGAAACTGTGAATCCTCCAGCCTTGTAGAAATTCTCCTCCCAGCTGGGTCTAGATCTGCCTCTAATTCTTTTTGCTCACAGATAGAATGGATTGAGTGAGGTAAGAAGTTACCAAATGTTAATGGCGCTAGTTGCTGTTGTATTCCACTCGCCGGAGTGACAATTGCCATCGGCGATGTTGCCGTAGTCCGTCGTGTGGTCATTCCTCAGCATAGGCGTACATTAGCTGCCTTGCTATCGTGCGCTCAGAGAGAGAACATGGACCTCTCCCTGCCCGTGTTAGATCTTAGCACTAAAATCTACAATAGATTCATGAGTAAATAGATTATCCATTAGGCATGTAGCAATACCGGATGCGTTGGTCTGGTTACAGTCCTTGGTATCCTTGTTTAATAACTGCATGATCTGTGTCTATATTCATCTTTTGTGAAACCTTGTGCTTTATTCACTTAATGACTTGATGAACTAGTGCTTGTTGAGACACAGTAGATGCATGATCACCAATACTAGACTGATTTCCAAAGATGTCAAAAGTAACATTCCTTTAGCCTCCATGATTTGACTGTCCATAACCACCCATTGATTGCACATTATTATATCCAGGCTTCTTCCTTGACTTCTAAGTCATTTGGATATCCAATCAGTTTATAGGAATTCTCATTAGTGCCCATATGAAATGAATATATTCACACTTCATTTTTCTACGGAGAAGATTGAATTCTACTAGTTTGCAAAGCAATTGGATCAGGATTATCACTTACAACAACTAGTTTCCTGTAAGGTCTGTCACCTTAGATATATTAAAATATCTTTCACACCTTCCGATCCATGCTCTAGGTTCACATCTCTGTCAGAAACCATAGTTTTAGGCAGTCCATGCAGTTTATAAATTTCCTAGATCAATACATCTGCCACCTGTACTGCGGTTTAAGGGTGTTGTAGAGCTATGAAATGCCCATACTTGGTGAACCTGTCAATAACCACTAATATAGTGTCCTTACCTTGAGACCTAGGTAGTCCTTCAATAAAATCCAAGCTAATATCACTCCAAGCTTGAGTTGGAATGGCCAGTGTTTGTAAGAGTCCTGGCTGTGCAACATTCTCATCCTTGCACCGTTGACATATACAAATTCTTTCTCACTTTCAACATTGCAGGAAGCATTAGTTCTGTTCGCCGCGGAGCAAACATCTGGTGTCGTAGTTCACATTGGGGACGAACGGACTTACATCGTCCCAGGTAAGAGATTTTTCGTAGTTTGAATTCTCTCCACTTCTTGTTTCGCACATTTTTTTTGATTCTTTTTTTTTTTTTTTCGCAGTTCGGTGCGGTGAGATTTTGCATAGAAAGATGCAGATTCTTGCACTAAGCGGCAGAGCATTGATGAAATTTTTAAGCGATTCATTGATACGGCAGCACGAATTCACTCCTAGATGCATTAATCATGCACTGTCATGGGTAAGAACCTATTGCAACGCACCGAGTATCGCTCGTATCTAAAGTTTTTATTGTATTATTTGTATTCTCTGACAGGAAGCATTGGGAAAAAAAAAACCCGGACTCAGTATCTTGCATGAATGCAAGGTTAGCGGCCCCAAACTCGAATTACTCTATAGTTTCCTTTTAAAACTTCTCTAATACGTTATTAATTATTTTCAGATGAAATGTTATGTCACAGAAGATTATGACTCTGCCCTCATCAAAGATGAGGGATCGTCAGCTATGATTCGGTATTCATCAACTGAATCGATCAGACTGTCTGTAGAGAGCTGCATGACAGGGGAGATTCTCCTTAAACCGCATTTGGCAGAGATATAAGTTTCCCCCACCCCTACCTCCCCCCAACACACAATGTCCCCCCCCCCACACCCACCCCCCAACAACACATTAATGTATCTTTTTTCTTTTCCTTTTTAAACAGTAATGGCATAAGTCTAGACGATGGGATTATTCGTTGCCTCGAGACATGTAAGGAAGAACTAGTTGATGCCTAATTACTTACTGTTCATTACTCAATGCACTTGTTAATACATTACATTTCTTCATTGCTTATATAGAGTGGCATATATGAATTTTGAACTAGGTGATGCACTTGTTAACAATCTTTGTTAATACATTACTTTTCTTCATTGCTTATATAGAGTAGCATATATGAATTTTGAATTTTAGAAAAGGAAGGTTGCCACATGGTATGAACCAAACCTCTTGATTCTGCTTGAGGCTGAGTGGAATAATAAGCAGTTGAGTGTAGGATTATTGTTGGACTTGTCAAATCAGTGTACTAATAATAACGTGAAGCGTGGCGTGCCAGGCATTATTAATCCACCAAGCCTCCATGCAGCTAAAGAGTGGCCCTTTGGCTTAAATCGGTCAAACTTTTTATCTAAAGAAATGTAATTCATTTCTAGGAAACCTAGAGAGCAAACGGTAAGATTGTTGTCATGTGTTCAGGAGGTTACGAATTCAAGCTTTGAAAATAGTTTCTAACAGAAATGCAAGGTAAAACTATGTATAATAATATATCCTTGCCTATCTCGAACATCACGCATAGCAATAGTTTTAGTGCATCGGACTTTCCTTTTATAGAGAGGACATCTCTAGTATAATGTAGCTTTGATAAAAGTTAAATTAATAGTAACATACAAATTGGAACGATTTTATTAAATTAGGTGGAAGACCCAAGGTGGAGGGATGGAAAACAATGATATGATATTTTTCGTGAAATTGAATACCGACACATGTTTGCAATAAGTGCTTTTAGTACGTGTTGTTCGTTTGTGATTTTTTGTCAAATTTTAGCCACTATAATTCTAACCATAGCATGGCTTAAATTGGAGTAATATTCAAATTCATTGCTACTATAAACTTTTAAAACAAGTACTTCCTATACAATATTTTACTTTACTCTATTGAATTGAAAGAGTATAAATTAATGCTGATGCAGATTTTTAAGGTCGATCGTTCAATCAATGATGCTTATACTTCCCATTCATACTTTAAATTCAGATACCTAATTTCTTAGAAAAAGAGCCAAACTCCTATTCCTTCAATTAGTTTCGTTATTATTATTTTCCTTACTTTATTTGAATGTGGTTGCTTCTCATGAACAAATGAAGTGGATTTTAATTTTCTCTTTTTGCTACGCTCCTCTTAAATGTCTAGTTTGAATGTCGGAAAGTGCTAAATAGCCACAATATTTTGGCCCAAATTTGGCCACAATTGTGAAAAGACTTTCATAGCCTTCTTTAGCTTTTATCATATTTTACCAAAAGGGCAAAAAAAATTTAAAAATTCCATTGTGGCCAAAAAGATTTTTCCTTGAATGTCTTCCTTAATTGTTGAAATCAATTTAAAAATTAAATAAAATGAATACAAATATTATTTTTACTACTCTACTTTCTTATGGTTAAATAACATGCTTATACAATCAAGAGATGTATGTAGTGGGGAGAATAGAATCTCATCAATATTTTTTATTTAAATATATCGAATGCAAGACTTAAAAAAAGAATAAATTCTTGATATGAAGCGTTGTTCTCTTAAAATTAAATGCATGTGTTTGTTATACTAGTAAAAGGCTAACGTCAGTCAAACTGATATTATTATTATTATTATTTCATCCTCATTCGGGTTGATAGGTTTATGACACTACAAAATGTATTCCATGGTGATATGGGTTCTGCTTTACTCTCTTTGTTGTTGCGTTCATGCTATTACTGTATGTAAGATATCTGCATATTCTGTTTTAGTATAAAAATTTGCTATGCTTTTATTTTAATCACAGGTAATTACAGCAACAATCTCTGAAGCGTTGTCCCTAGCTGCCCAACAAATATACGAGTGTTGCTTTTTAGGTACAGATATACATACTACTACCAATGCTGAAACTCCTTTTCTTAGAATTTAGTTGTATCACTAAATAAAAATGTCGCATCCCACCACCCCTATTACCCCCACCCCACCCCCTACCTCCAATAATTACTAAATTTTGTATTGTTTCAATGGGTACCATGGGAGAAGCTAATTGAATTTTTCGTTTGTTCACACATGTAAAGATCAAGGAAACAAATACAGGATGGATTTTTTTTATTTTTTTTTTTCAATAAAATGCTTGCATCTCACAAAAGTAGCAACAAAATTTTAATGTCATGAAATTATTCCTTCAAAGAATATCCAAATAAATCTATTAGGTAATCCGAAGAACGTCACTTAAAGCACACGTCATAAGAAATGAGTGTCTTTAGATATATGAAAGCAAATAAATTTATATCTTTGGAATTAACCTAAGGGTGAGCTACCTAATTTAATGAAGTGAGGTTAAAATATAAATAATTTAAAAGCTTTGACATAAACCACAAAGGATAATATCATACGCAGCCTTACCTTTACATTTCTACAACAATTTTCAAGGCTTGAACCCGTGACTCTTGATCACATGACAACAACTTTATAGCCACTTGTTAATCGGCCTGGTCAGGAATTCTTTCTTTTTTTTTTTTTTTAAGAAAATTTTTAGGGTTTTGGGCCAAACTAGCTGTTGGCCCAACAGCTATATAGCCATTTTTGGATCCAAACAGCTAGTTTGGGTCCATTTCTTTAAAAAAAATAAAAATTACTTCAAAAACTATTTTTTAATCTCAAAAGAACTTCTATAAATATCCTACTCCTTCAAATCATTTTTCACACAATTTTTCACTCTCTCAAATCTCATTGTCTCTCACATCTCAATTCTCAAATATTCAATATATTTAATTTCTTAAAGTGTTCACTTTAATTTTTTAATTTTTCGTTTACAAAGTATGAGCGAAAGTTTCTAAAGTCGCAACCTTCGAATACTTCCAAAATTTGATATTGTCGTCCACCTCTTACGTTTAATTTTTATTTATTTTATAAATTATTTAATATTTAATTTTATTATATTTGTGTATTTTAAATTTTTTTAATTTAATTTTTCCTCAAGGTTAACCTCGTGGAGTGATTTAGTTCTTCGAGGTGCATCATGATATGTTGGTACGCTTATATTGGTTGCTAATACTGTTATTTGTTTGTTAAATATACAGAAAACAGAACTCAAATTATTGAGTATTGGAAAAATAATTTCGTTAGGATTCATAAAGTTTTTTTTTTTTTTTAATTCAGTTTATCTTCTGAATTGACTGGTTTTGTGTTTTCCATTCAGTGGTTATGGTCTCGATATAATATATTTGGGAATAAACAGCGTAAAATTGGTGTTTTCAGAGGATTCCATGGCAGGTAATGTCCTGCCAGCTCTGGGTCGTGTGAAGCTTAGTGATTTGATAGCATTAGAAGGTCTTCCTTCTGATTCGTATAAGTTATCGGTTTCAACTTTGTCACAGTCATTAGCTCAATATTCAGCTGCCATTATACAGTTGTCAACAAGTGATGGAGCTTTATTAAGGTCTAGTATAGAGTCTGCCCGGCTTTACTTTCAACATAAACCCTCTTATCCTCCTGCCGATGTTATTCATTCTGATGACTCTAAGACCTCTGGTTATCATGCAGATCCTCAACAATGGCAAGAAAATTATGATTTTAGACCGGGGCTTACGGATAAGCCTGGTTTGCATGTGAGAGATTTTCTTCACGGTCATTGGGTTCTTGTGGATGGTGATCTTGGCCCTCAAGAAGCAATAGTTTATCCTGGTCTCGCAACTGCGGGTTATATCAGCCCTGCACTTCATCGGACAGACATTGGTAATCAGCAGGGTAGCATGTATGGACGATGTTCTCTTTCTTTTAAACTTATGCCCAAGTCCATGACCAACCTCAATTGTTCAGAGATGCGGGCTGCTGGTCATGGAGTTGAAGCTCAATTCCAGCTTCCTGTACCGGTTGACGACTTCATGCAAAGATCAACTGATCAGTTGCTTAACAGGAACAATTTCCCAACATTCAACTTTCCGACAGCCCAAGAAGGTATGACACCTTTTTTTCCCGTTTCCTTATCAGTATGGAAATGAAAAGCTAGCACTTTTCGTGTTCTCTTTTATTATCTTTTTTCATTTAATTGAATTCGTAAACATGATAAGGATAAGGTGAGCTAAAATTGGCTTTCATGGACGACACTCCCTAATGTTTTCAGTTGGAGTGCCAGTTGATAGCGTGATTAGCAAAGAACGTTGTTCATAATCTTCAAACTTCTACTGTTTTTGGAAATTGCAAGTCTAATAATAATGTCTAGTTGCAAGAGTTAGCATGATTTAGCAGTCCATGCAACTAAACATCTGAACAAAAGTATTTTCTTGAGGATGGTCACATCCCTGTATATATGGGTGTGAGTGACATCAGAGAAAAGAACCTCAAAAACAGCATGCCTTCTTTTTACAAGGAATCTAAGACGTCTTGAATAGCTTGAGGAGTATCCATGTATTCCGATTTACACCAAAAACTAAGAAGAAGGATAAAATTCATCTTAATTTTATGTGAGGAGCTGCTTGTATCTTCAAAATATCTTAAATTACTCTCCGTCACAAATTCCACTCCTTCTTTACCTTAATTTTCTATAAGGAGCTTCTTGTATCTTCAAAATATCTTTATTTACGTTCCTTCCAAATTCCTCTCCTTAACATACGGACGAAAGTATTTGGTTGTTAATATGAAGATTTTGCACCGAAGGGTGTGGTCAATGAAGTTGGTTGAGAACCTGAGGTCTCAAGTTCAAATTCCAACAGAAGCAAAAACACGAGGTGATCTTCCCATCTGTCCTAACCTTGGTGGACAGAGTTACCTGGTATCTGATGTTGGTTGGAGGTGGCAGCTATCTCGTGGATTTAGTCGAGGTGCGCTAAAGCTGACCCGAACACCACGGTTATCAAAGAAAAAAAAGAAGATATATTTAGAAACATTGCTGACTGAAGCTGCTGTAAATTGGTGTATCGTGTCTGATTACATCAGCAACATACGCAGTGAAATCCCACAAGCGGGATCGGGGAAGGGTGGTGTGTACACATTCTTACCCCTTCTGAAGTTAGGTTTTTTTCTTTAGTCCCTTGCCTCAAGTAAAGCATAATATCATAGATGATTGTGGTTAGCAATATGAAATTTTTTGTGACAAGCTTAGTCATTACAAGTTTTTAAAAATTTGAAGTGAAAGGTCTTATTTTGCTGGTTGAGGACCTGAAGGACTGGTATTATCTCAAGTATCCAGAAACGACTGATCAAACATGGTCAAAGGAGATACAGCAGCTTCTATTGGTTAAATTATAAATTAAAAGGTGCCAGATTCTGTTAGTTTCTTTTCCTATATCAGTGCGAAGAAGGAACCTAGAAGCCAAATCTACTTACAGTTTGAAGTAAGGGAACTAAAGATTTGACCTAAAAAAGGGGAGATAATGAAGGATGCCTTTTTTATTGTTGCAACTTCTTTTGTTAACTGCTCTGCCATTTTTTCACGTTGCTTTGATTGTTTCTCTCTAACTGAGGACATGACTCTAGATAAGAAGGTGTGGAGGTCGCGGATAAAGGTGGAATGTTAGTGCGTGTGTGGGTGGTAATGAGTAGTTAGGGAGCTATGGTAGGCGGGTTAGTAGTCCTAGGTCGGGGTTCATTGGTAGGAGCCGCTAGTGCACGCGAATACTGGGAGCGGTAGTTTCTTATTTTTGTATTGCTCTTATTTTCGTGTCTCCCTTCTCTCTTTTTTATTATTTTTTTGGTCCTATTCCGGTTATGACACCCTTTCTGTTTCAGGTACTACTTTGACCTTGTTTTACTATTCTTTATCTTGAGCCAGGGGTCTATCGGAAACAACCTCTCTACTTCTTCGGAGGTAGACTGCGTACATTCTACCCTCCCCAGACCCCACCTGGTGGGATCACACTGGGTTTGTTGTTGTTGTTGATGTTGCTTTGATTGTTTCTCTAACTAGTCCTCAGACAATGTATTACTGCTAGCTGGACTTTCTTAACATTGAATTAAGCTCTTTTCTGCTAGTATTCCTTAGCAAGAAACTTTTAACAACAGGTCCTTGGATCGATGAAATGCTGATACAGGATCTATGAAGCCCATAATGAGGAGGAGGAAGAGTAACTCAAGATCTAAACCTCTTCCACCTTCAAAGAGGTTGAGATTGGAGGCACAAAGAGTTCTCAAAGAGAGAGTTCAAGATATAGCTGATAAAAAGGGCATCAAGCTGAGGTTCTGCACCTTAAAGGATTGTGAAAATCATATCCAGTCACTTGATAGCCCGTGTACAAACGTAAGAATGGAGATTGGATGGCCACCAGGAGTTCCATTTGTCCACCCACATGATCTCCCAAATAAGGTTAAGATTGGATTTCTTGAAACATATGAACCTGGTTGGTCTGCAACTCATGATATGGAGTTGAGCCTAATCGATCCCGGACAGCCAAGTCAGCACACTGCGAATTGTAATTATCATTCCCCTAATTGGCCTTGCTTTTCTACTATATTTAAGCCGTAGATGTTTCTGGTTTCTTTAGATGCTTAGGCGTGAGAGATTGCATATAAATTCACATCCTTCCGTCTTCTGCAATAGCCATGTTACTAGTAATATTAATCCATTTGAAATCAACAGTTCCTTATTTTTTTAGGAGCAAAAAGGGTAGCCCGGAGCACTAAAGCTACCGCTATGCGGTGTGTCCGGGGAAGGGCCCCACCACAAGGGTGTATCGTACGCAGCCTTACCTTGCATTTCTATCAGAGGCTGTTTCCAAGGCTTGAACCCGTGGTCACATGGCAACAACTTTATCAGTTACTCCAAGGCTCCCTTCTGTCAGGTACTTGATATGTCTTTGGTTTTCACTTCTCATAGCTTTAAGTAGTGGTTGAGAAAAAAAGATAAAAAGAACTTGTAGTATGAGCCAAAACAGCCTTCTGGAACTATATTTATGTCAATTAAAGACACTTTGTTTTCCCAAATTAGGACAACACAAGGTACAACTCATCGAAAGGTGATTACATGTAGTTGGAGTATGGCGTGTGGACTAAATTTGGGTTTCTTTGAACATGAATCATCCTTGATGTAGATTTACAAATGCATTTTCCAAGTCTACTAGTTTTTCTGTTCAACTCTTCTATCAACTGAAGCAAAAATTTGTTTTGCAGGAGTTCATATTGCTATCAGAATTGCTGCCCGACAAGCGCTTGGGTCCTTAGACCAAGTTTTGGTTGCTTTAATTATGCTCATCTCATGCACATTTTGCTAATTTTTGTACACACATTTTCAATTAAGATGTGAAACGCAGAATGCGCTTTGTCGTTGGTTATCCTAATTGCTGTCCCTGTAAATATTAGTTTTCTAGATGGAATTTTAGTCCTAAATTCTGAATTTGCCCCCAGCTCTCATACTTAGCAGTCTTAGAACATTGTATGTTGGCCAAAGAGTATTAACTTGTGCTTTCATTTTCAATCCCCTTATTTGATGTTTTATGCAACCAATTGGACCATCATGTTGATGTTGGAGCAGCATTACCTTTTTTTAACTTAAATTTCATCAGTAAGCTCTTGCTAATGATATGTTTCTTCTACTGAAGCAAACGAACGGTAACAGGTCAGTAAACTAACAACAAACAATAAAAGTACTTTGAGGATGAGATAATGAGTCCATTGAGGGATTCGTTTAATTCAGTACGAATGCAAGTAAACTGTTTCTTTACCAGATTTTCTACAGAGCAAAAACTCAAGTACAGAGCTTCATCTTCTACAAGAATTATATTCTTCCTAATAAAAAATGGTACAGCAGGTGGATCAACACAGTTAATCATCTCATTGTCAGCAGTTAACTGACTCTTAAATTGCTACAGTTTCTGTCAATCACCCCGAGGCCAAAATGTTGGGACTTCAATAACCGCTACATCCTCGCAATTTTTGTTGGTTCTCAAATGGCACTTCGATGGATGCTGCATTGCTATAGATAGAATTCTTCCAGATAGTAGTACTCGCGCTGCTGAGGAAGAAATATATGAACGACAATGTCACCAGTGATTAAGAGAGGCATGGAGCGCATATCAGCAAGGAGAATAACACACTTTCATGGCTTACTAGCACCTGCGGTAATGTTATAAATAAAAGCATGCTTTTATTATCTGCTGTTGCTATAATCTTCTTATAAAATCTACTCTCTATAATGAAAAGACCAAAATACAATAAGGGAGCTGCAGCTAAATTAGATAACGCTAAACGCTGAGCGGAAATGATACAGCTTGATCTATATATAGACGTCAAACACAGCTTAAATTTAGTGAAAATATATTGAGGTAAAAGGGATAGTAAAGGGTACATAATATGCAGCACCACCTTCTTTAAACAAACAACTCATGTTTAGTCATTAGAGCATTGGAGATAACATATGAAGCAGGTCATGATACAAATTAATGCTCCCTAGCATGGTCAGAGACATCTTGAATAATAACGGATTGTTGCAAGTTCTTTTATACCTTGTAACAGTTGAGCGCGATGTTTGGGTAAGTTATGCTGGACAGTTAGAAGCAACAGAGTTACACAGTAAGTAGTCGGAGGAGTAAATTAGTCAACAACAAAGTTACTCCCTTCTAATCAATGTGCAGAAGGATATTGTCCCTTAACTGCACTTGTTTATGTATGAAACAAAACATCGGGGTGAATTAAGAACGAGGGCAGCAGATAAATTCATATCCAGTGACATTCGTCAGCCAGCCATGACACAAATAATAGCAAAAGTACCATAAATTACTTACCAAAGTCCAGTAGCGTCCACGAGCTGGGTTTTGAATCTCCTGAAGCAACTTTTCCATATTGTTCCTCAGCCATATCTCTTATTCTGGTCCTGCATAAGAAATTTAAACAAAATTCAAAATTGCAAAGAACAGTCCTCTTAGTCTATTTATTCATTTGCGAATATTTATGCTGCTGCTGGTAAATATCCAATAGGAAACCTCGAGGTATGATATCATACCCAATGGCATCAATCTGTGGGCGAGAGAATGCAGTAGCAATAATGAAAAACCGAGTCCAATATACTAGAGGCTTGACAAAGAGAACCTTTAGCCTTGACATCACTTGCAACTTTAGCTACAGCCATTGCAACTGCAGAGGGAATAGACTGTCAAAGACTTCAATCATCACATTCATTCTCAGATTCTACTGCAGTTAACAAGTCAAACCTATAGTAAGCAAAAATGCAGCGAATCAAATTGCAATTAGTTATAGGCTATACTACCTTAAGTTCTAACTTACAATTAGAGAGTTCTGATATAAATAACATTATCTAAAAAACCTTCTGGTAGTGCTACAACTAGATTGAAGAGGCAATGAAAAAATAATGAGCACTTTAATGCATGGAGTTCCTACACAGAAGAATGGAGGATTGGAAGTACAGTAATCATAGTGGTACAGGTCAAAAGGGGTCTCAGCCTATTTCTTCACTACAGGGAGGTATAATGCAAGTACACTTTAAATTTAACTTTCAGGTTTGTGTGTGTGTGTGACATAATATAACTAAAACTGTTTCTAATGGTTATATAGTACAATACAACACGATATTAGAACAGGCAAAAGCTTAACACACACGTGATTCTTTTTCTTTTGCACGAGGTAAACATGTAAAACTCTATGGATTAATATACTTACAGCTTCTTGAGCAATGCTTTTAGCTTGACTATGTTTAGTGGATTTGTCATTTTCAGCAGGAAGTCGAAACTCATGCATCATCCAATCAGTTTTTGTGCCTTTTCCAGCACTGCCTCAATAGTAAACCAATGACTTCTTGAGGCCAATACATTCATGACAAGCAGTAGAATTATAAATAGGCTTATCAATACCAGTAGCCTATTCCAGAATCCAGAACCTGTCACCCTGTTTGTCTAATACTGTTCCTGTATTTTCTCCCTCTTTTGCAATAGAAGTACCATCCCTTTTCTCCCATTTTGCTTGACTCTACACCAATATTGACTACACATCAAAAAAGTACGATTTTATGTGTAGAGTGGGGCAGAAGCTAGAGTTTTAGCTACGAGTGCAGTAAAGTTCAACAGTTTTGGTCAAAAAATCTCTTAATATGCATGCATGCATAATTTATTCAAACCTACTAAGATGCCTTGTTTGATTTTCATAACGCATAAACTTAAAACTCTGAATCCTTAAAATAACATGGCTGTATTTTTCTGGGATTAGATTCTGCAATCCTAATTCTACCTTCTTCTTTTGCTTTTTCCCCTTATTTGTACTTTAAAGACAGCTATTATGCGTTAGCATTCAAATTAGAGGCTTTAGGGTTACTATATACTATAACTAATCCTGAACTTCTACATGAAAACATAAAAAGAGGTTCTAACTAGATATGATGATTGATCATAGTATTTTTTATCACCATTATACGACTTAGAATATTGGTGGACAAATTCCTTCCCCACCTACATCTCACTCATTCAAAATTTATCTATAATGCTCCGCGATCGCATCCCACCCAAAGTGTCAAAAATATATCTTTTCACAAGTAAATTTAGTTCAGTGTTTAGCTGACTGTTGTGAAGTTGAATCCCTAGTTAGAGAAAACAACCAAGTAAGTTTTAGTGGCTTGCCGAAAATAGTAATCACACAGTGAAGTCTATATCCCACTTTCCATTTATTCAACTAGCTAGAAAAGGTTACACTGCTCAACTAATTCATTTGACTCAATTTATTCCTACCATTTTTCTGAACCTAGTTACGATTATTACTTGTACTACTCAATATAGAGATTTACACGTAATCATAATCACTTAAGTATGATTCTGAGTAATGACAATTAAATGTAAATGTCTTCTATATTATGATAATCTAATAAAATCTTCAATCGTTAAAGGTGTATTTGATACCGAGTAATTTTAATTTTTTCATGTTTGATTGGTAGAAATATTCTGTAAACTTTTTTTTTTTTTAAAAACAAAAACAATTTCTTAAAAAAGAATAATCAGAAAAATGACTTCAGTAGCATTTGAGTTGATTGTCCTTCCCTCAACTCCAACCTACACTGACTCACCCTACCCCTTGGACCACCCTAACCCCGCTCTCTCCGCACGCTTCGTGCTCGCCCTGACCCCGGCCTCCCACACCAATCCCCACCCCTCACCCCCAAACTTTTCTAACAGACTCACCCATCTCTATTTTTATAGCGTTTGTCTGAATTATATATAAATATTCTTAAAATAATATTTTATGTATAGTTCTCAAACTTTGAAAAACATATAAAGGAAACAACTTACTTTCATGGAAACCATTTCATAGATCGCACTGAACTGCTATATACCAATTGTCCCATATTGGATAAATAGAGAAATGCTAATGGATTCTCCCACCAATTAGACCAGTCTTTTAGATTGGACTCTTCTGGTTGGTCTATAACCTTGGTGCTTTTGTTGAGAGTCCACGCGTGGGGCCACGACTCGAAGTGGTGACCTGTGCGTCAGAAGTGGCGGCCTGGACCCAAAAGGAGTGTCAGTCATTACCAACTGAGCCCAGTCGTGACCAGTCGTGACCAAGGAGGTTACTGGTTCCACGCATGGGGCCGCAACCTGGAGTGGTGGCCCAGACCCAAGAGGGGTTACTGGTTCCACGCATGGGTTCTTCCACATATTAGACTAGCTAGTCTTATGGATTGAGCTCTCCCGTTTGGTCCTCCAAACCAACATGATCCATTTAATAAGTCATAAGAGATGCGTTCAAAAAGTTTCGTCCAAAATTCATTCGAACGCCCACACCCACCTATCAATCCATAGGGTAACACACGAAAAATTACAAAAAAATCTTTAATTTTTAATATTTTGCTCATATATCTTTAAAAAAAGCGTTGGCCGCCCCTCCAAACCAACACGATCTATTCAATAGGTCGTCAGGATCGTGGACAGGAAGTTTTGCCCAAAATCTATTTGAATGTCACACTAACCCATTAGTCCATAAACTAACACACGAAAAATAGCAAAAAATCATTAATTTTTAGTATATTGCTTTTCATGAAAAAATCAACTAGCACCATTACTTCTCACATTAATTCTTGCGTGGACAAATTTCAGGGGGGACGACTTCCCCATCAACCAAGTCAACTTGACTTTGGGGCTACCCATACTATTGCTTTTTTGCTATTAATATCTCCATACTTTGTGACCATGCTTGTCCTATTTGGGCCATAGAAGTTAATCAATTTCAATGCAAAAGATATTGAATTGGCGTATATTGTAATTTGATGGATTAATGGTATTTTAATACTTTATTAATGCTAGATTAATTAATTATTTTTTTTTGTATCATTATAATCTAGTGTGAAAGTTGTCATTTTTTTAAATTCTAAATAGTCAAAAATATTGGCTAATCTTTGTCAAAATTAAAGAATCAACAAAGATGGCTACTATTCATTTTACGGGTACTATTTATTTTTCAACTACTATTTTTTATTCATCTTTTCTATATGAATTCTCCTATAAATAGGAGTATCATTTTTCATAAAGAAAAGTGAGAAAGAAAAATATAGATATATACAAGTTTACAAAAATTAAAAAAAAGAGTTTATTTGTTGAAGGAAGGTGTTTATTTTTGAGAGCTTTGAACTCAATTTTAGACCAGAATATTGAGTTATTGTGTATAGATTGTTGTATCCTGGAGGGGACAAGTCAAAGTATGTTACTGCTGGACCGGAGAAATAATTACCACAGTGGGCTTGAATCTCCTTAAAGAGAGCGAGATATATGCGCCTCAGCCATAGAAGAAAAAAAATATTTTTTTCTTTATTTATTTTGTAATTTTCAGTTGTAATCCATTGTAATATTTATTGCAATTTTATTGTAATATCACCAACAATTTTAAGGAGATTCAACAATGGCAACAACTGAAAATTCCGCAGATGTCAAGCTGGGAGATCTAAACAAGTCATTCCGGTTCAACTTTACTCACTTTAAAAGGTGGGAGGGTAAAGTTCTTTTTTACCTAAGTCTTCTCCATGTCTCTTATGTGTTAACGGAGAAGAACCCAAATAAAATAGATAACTCTAACATGACCGACGACGAACTTATTTCTCTTCAAGAGAAAACTGAAAAATACGACGGTGACTCCTACAAGTGTCGGTATTATTTACTAAATTGTCTGATAATTTTTATGATTATTATGATAGAACTTACTCTATTGCAAAGAAAATTTGGAAAGCATTGCAGGGTAAATATGACACTGAGGAGGCAGGAGCGAAAAAATATGCGGCTAGCAGATTTTTTCGTTTCCAAATGGTGGACAACAAATCAGTAGTAGACCAAGTTCAAGATTTTATAATGATCGTTGGCGAGCTCAGGTCTGAAGAAGTCAAAATTGGAGATAACCTTATTGTTTGTGCATAATTGATAAACTTCCACCTTCGTGGAAAGAATTTTAAAAAACTATACGCCACAAGCAAAAGAAAACTTCTCTTGAGACTTTGATAATGAGAATCCGTATGGAAGAAGCAAGGGGCCAAGATGCACTTATGCAAACAGAAGAGAACAACATCATATCGAAGGTAAATTTAACTTCAAGTAATGCTACCCCTGAACCTAACAAAAATACTGCGTTGAAGCCTAAGAAGAAAAAATTTAAGAAAAATAATGGTAGACATCCCAATAATAATAATAGTGGAAATAACCAAGCAAAAAAAATGTACATGAAAAAGGACTGTGCTTTGTCTGTGGCAAGAGTGGGCATATTTCTCGATTTTGCAGGTATCAGAAACGTGGATCTACACCTTAAGCAAACGTTACCGAAGAACCTTTTTGTGGCAATTATTACAAACATAAACATGGTGGTGAATGTTGATGGATGGTGGGCTGACTCTGATGCAAACCGTCATGTCTATTACGACAAAGACTGATTTAAAAATTATACAAAATTTGAGAAGCCCAAAACCATCATACTTGGAGATTCACATACAAGTCAAGCACTTGGAATGGGGAATGTCAAGTTGAGATTTACTTCTGGAAGAGTATTAATCTTAAGATATGTACTTTATACTCCTTCAATGAGGAAAACCTTGATGTCTAGTTTTCTTCTTAATAAGGCATGCTTCAAACAGATTATTGAATCTGACCAGTATGTAACTGTGAAAAATAATGAGTTGTGGGGAAAGGGTATGCATGTGATGGTATGTTCAAATTAAGTGTTGAGATGAATAAAACATCTACTTCTGTTTATATGCTTTCTTCTACTAATTTTTGACATGCTCATTTGTGTCATATAAATAATTGTTATGTGGGAATCATAAGCAGTTTAGGATTAATTCCAATGATCAAAAAGAATTTTGAAAAATGTGAAGCTTGTAGTACAGCTAAAATCACAAAATTGAAAGAAAAACTGAATTATTAGAATTAGTTCATAGTGATATTTGAAAACTTGGTGGAATTTTTAACTCGTGGAGGAAATAGATATTTCATCACTTTCATTGATGATTTTTCTAAGTTTACATATGTTTAATGAAAAATAAAAGTGATGCTTTTGAGAATTTTAAAAACTTTTCTCCATGAAGTTGAAAATCAGTTTAATAGAAAAATAAAATGAATTAGAAGTGATAGAGGCCGTGAATATGAGTCACTTGAGTTCAATTCTTTTGTAAGATCATTGGGTATAATTCATGAAACTACTACTCCTTATTCTCCTGCATCTAATGGTGTAGCGGAAAGGAAGAATAGAACTTTGGTTGAGTTGACTAATGCCATGTTAATTGACTATTCATTTTACGGCTACTATTCATTTTTCAACTACTATTTTTTATTCATCTTTTCTATATGAACTCTCCTATAAATAGGAGTATCATTTTTCATAAAGAAAAGTGAGAAAGAAAAATATAGATATATACAAGTTTACAAAAATTAAAAAAAAAAAAAGTTAATTTGTTGAAAGGAGGTGTTTATTTTTGAGAGCTTTGAACTCAATTTTAGTCCAGAATATTGAGTTACTGTGTATAGGCGGTTGTATCCTGGAGGGGACAAGTCAAAGTATGTTACTGCTGGACCGGAGAAATAATTACCGCAGTGGGCTTGAATCTTCTTAAAGAGAGCGAGATATCCGCGCCTCAGCCATAGAAGAAGAAATATATTTTTCCTTTATTCATTTTGTAATTTTCAGTTGTAATCCACTGTAATATTTATTGCAATTTTATTGTAATATCACCAAAATAATTCAAAGACAAGTCAGATTTTGAAGCTTACAAGTTTGATAATGTAATTCATTCAAGCTATCGTATTTAAAATTAATAATTTATGCATATTTAATAAAGTTTTTGAACAAAAAAGTTTGAAAACAGTCTGCAACGAATCAAGAAGGTTCAGTAACAATGGATAAAGGTCTTCACCACTCAATAGAGAATAGAAGGATAGGCTATTGAATTCAACCAAACTCGTAACTTTTAGTATAGCTCCGTGTGTAGTTGCGGAACAGACAGGGGAGGAGCTATCCTTGGGCTAGGCCAGGGGTTTTCATCCGAACACCCTTCGGCGAAAAATTATATTATTTATACATAGTTAAAATTAATTTTAAGTTAGTACCAAAAGTCTTGTGTGAAGACAATTTCGGGAATTTAGCAGCAGCCAGGAAGTCAAACATCTACAAAAGTAGATTAAACCAGAGACACAAAAATATACCATTAAAGGAATGTGAGACTAAAGAAAAGGTCAAAGTCTTGAATCAAGACATAATTGATATATATGTCCTTTTAGTTCTGAAATTTGAGTAATGAACTTTGTTCCTTTGTGAAGAGTAGACTATACCGAATACCAATTAGACACAAAACAAAATGACAAAATTCTAGGACAAAGCTTGTATTATTGATTCCCAGTTTTGTATCAAGGACCCAAGTGAAAAATAATGATGTATAAACTTTGGTTTATTAAGGGATACATTAAAGATATATGAACCAGCCTCCATAAATAAAACCCATGCAACTTAAAATTGTTCTTGCATGAAAAGGGGCGTATTCGGGCCAAATCGATGTGCCATAGTCTACGGTTCCGGTGGTGTGCCCATGGTCCGGACGTGAAATAGGCCAAAAATAAACCAAGGCGTGTCAGGGAGGCTGGGGAACGGCCTAGTATAGTCTATTTGGGTAGGCGGGACTATTTAGGTGGTCAAACGGGCGAAACAATGTCATGTCCGAGTTTAAATTTTCAATACTCGCATTCACTCTAGCAATGTCACGGGACATGGCTTCAAGACGAGCCAATATAGCATTAATGACATTGTTGTCCATCGTGGGTTGAGTGGTTGAAACCTCGGGTTCCATTACGATTATACCCAAGGCAAACGTTCAAGTTAGGGTCAAACCAAACACTAAAACAGTCCACAACGTCACACACAGCAACAACAACAAGGTTCAAGTTCTTGAACCCGCCAACAACAATACCACACAAAACCTACAAACAAAACACATGTTAGTTCAGAAACAACCTCACTACACTTTCACACTTTTGTAGTCTCCCACTTGATGTCACAAGTGCTGCAAGTTGACTTGTAGCTCGTGATGAGTTGAGGAGTAAGCCTACTTCTTGGACGGAATGGACTCTTTGTTTGAAAACTCAAGAAAGTAATGCTCGAACTTGAACTAAGAAATACTATGACTCAAAAACGAGAAAAGCACAAAAATAACACTAACACGAAGAACGTACTCAAAAACTAATTCACAACTTAGTAGATATTTACTAGTTGTCAATTAGTATAAGAGTCAACAAAGTTGAGACCGATGGAAACAAAGAAGAGAAACTAAAAATTCCCAAATTTTGAGCCTTGTTGATGACGTGGCCAACAACTAATGTCGTTGGAAATGTTGTTGAAGTTGAAGAAATTTATTCCAAGAATTAAGTTGTTCAATTTCACACTTTTGATGAAGAAATTTCGGCTATGTGGGTAGGTATACAAGGTTTTAGACCCTCCTTTCAAGAGTTAAAAGTTTTTCACCGGTTTACACACTGTTGGCAAGACAACCGTTTTGGATGTCTTGTCCCTTTTTCCATTTTTGGACAATCTTGAAAAAGTGTCGTACTCTTTTTAGTAACTACTTTTTGAATGTCTTCTGTTCTTTTACTAATTTGGTGATGTCTTGAAAATGTTTCCAAGACAAACACAAAGTCTCACTTTTCTTTTCTCTTTTCAAGATCAAACAACACTTTTAAAGATAATTCTTCAACACAACATGAAGGACAAGAAGAACAACAACAAGCCGTCCAACAACCTTAAACAACAACTTAAAACTTAGCTCAAGAACTTGGTTTTAGACTCAATAAGCGTTAGAGAGAAAGAAAACCAACACTAGAAACAACTAAGACAAACAAAACACACCTAAATCTAAACACAAATCTCGGCCAAACACAACAACAACAAGAAGAATACTTCAGCCAAGAACACCAACACTTGGAACACTTTTTTTTTTATTTTTCAACTAATCAAGTCCAAGATTGGTGTTGTAGGAAGAAAATCAACCTTAGCTCTGATACCAAATGATACCAAACTTTCCAAACAAGGCACAAACAGTCCAAAAATCGCAACACACAACAAGACACAACACGGATTCAAAATGACAACACAAGAACACAAACGGGTAGCAATATATAAAGAGGATAAATAGATTGACAAAAGAGTATATAGACTACAAGAACACCAAGATATGTCAAACCTAAGGACCCTTATAACATACACAAACTATCACCAATCTCCTACGAAGACACAAGAGGAATGTTACCTCCTCTAGCACCAACGTTTCAAGCCAACAATTGCAACACGAGTGATATTCACACTTGTGACCTAATTTCGATTTTGTCTCAAGTGAAGAGAGGACTTGGTGTTTCAAGGTTCAAGACTAACAACAATAATCAACTAAGAAATGAAAACCCTAATACTAAACTATATATAGTCAATTACATAACAAAGTGAATTATCCAAAAGACTCTTAATGACTAAGGAGCACCTCTTTAGTGTAAAGTGGAGCATCTTTAGTATGCATTTTGGTCCTCCCCACACTTTAGCATTGCACTCCCTTGGATGGCCTCGTGTCACACTTGCACACACATCAATCTTCATAGTCGTGCCTGTATCAATACCACATGGCAAGCGGAGGAAGGAGAAGATTCCTTTTTAAGGTTAGGGAAATCTTAGTTGTTGCTGAAGCTTGTGGGAAACGTTCACACCAAGGTAAAGAATAATATACTCAAGAACTTCAAGGTAAAATAGCTAACTCTTACACTTTTGCGTATGCGAATGCTGTTTGTGTGGCCAGTAGCCCATTGAGTGTGAATAGTAGCTTACCTACTTGTGAGTTTATTCATTTTTTGCCTCTTGTTGATGATGTACATGTTGTGAGTGAGGATACACAAGTTGATCCTATTGATGACCAAATACACTCTTTGTAAGATCAATTTATGTCCACCTAGTATTGAAGTCATTGTGTTGAATGATAGTACATCGTCTATTCATTCTTTGCCTCTTGATGATGTTGTATATGTTATGAGTGTGGATACACTAGTTGATCTTATTGATGACCGAATTTACTCTTCTTGTAAGATTAATTTGTGTCCACCTAGTGTTGAAGTCATTATGTTGAATGATAGTACATCATCTTATGGGAATTGTGTTGATCAACTTGTGTGCGGAACTAGTCCACCACTTGAGGTTATGTGTGTTGTAATTAATAGACCTCAAGTGAGAGAGTAATTTGAAAATGTTGGTCAGAATAATAGGAGTGAAACCGTGAGCTTGACATTTGGTAAAGAAGATCCTATGGACTGTTTTGTTCACCGGAATGATTATGTGTTTGAAACCTTTTGAAACTTGATGGTTGTCCTTTAGAGAGTGAACTTGCTTGTGCCAAATCTGCCCCAGGATAGATCATTCTCATTTTAGGTAAATTTCTTATTTGAAGATGGTATAATCACTCCTAATGGACCTAGCGGTGAGAATGATGTTGGGAGTATAGCTTGTCTTGAAGGCTATAGCTTATATGCTATACCTCACTATGGTGTGACAATTTCATCTCTTCTTGGAAGATGAGAGTACTCTTAAGGGTAAGGAATGTGTAGTCTCGGAAAGAAATAACTAATTGGGTTATGATAACGCTCAAATTACACCTCTGGTATGAGAATGCAAGCGATTGTCGTCAATATATAACCCAACTAGGTTGGGGTCGAATCCCACAAGGAATACACTTGTGAAATTAAATTGTATGCTAGTTAACTGACTGGTAGTCTATTGCTTCCTGTGAATTAGGGGTTTGGAGTTTTAACAAACAAGTAGATATCACAGTAATTGGAATGGTTGTAACTAAGATTTGAGGACAAGCCGGAGTTATGTTCACTATGGGTGTTGGTATTTGACAGAAACTAGATGCGGTTCAAGATTCTCTTGGTGGATAGAAGCAACAGATTATCCTTGCCTAAATTCTATCTGAATGTCTCTCGACCTATCCCAACAATTTATTACCTAATTCTCTCGAACTTAGATAACTTATACTTGCTAACCGGATGTTATCTGAAGTAGATTAATCCTGTTACCGTTAAGTGAGAGCTAGCCTTCCCACACTCTGTTGATAATTCACTTCCTCTAATTTATTTCTCGGTTAGAGCAATAAACCTAAGGCAAACCTATTGTTTGCAACCAATAGATGATTAAGTGTAAAACAAAGGAATTACAACATACTCCTACCACCTTTCGAATTTTTAGACACCTAGCATCAAGTCAAAACCTAACCCACAGATCCCATAAATCGGGCTAAAGGGTTTAGCCACTCATGCTAGAACAAACATGTTCACAAGTTGAATCCATAATTGAGAAGGTTTACTTACAGCAATATGAAAATCAAAAGTGTTGCTTGAATTTATTCCAACTAAAAATCCCAAAATAATGGTAACAATATTCTTAAAAGTTATGATCCAAAAGTGTAATTGAAAGCTAGAGAGAAAAGTAATGAATAAAGTCTCAATAGTCAATCACACACACACACACACACACTGTGTTTCGATAATAATCTGATAACTGATGCTAATGAAACCCTAAAAAGTGCTTTAAATAGTTAATCCTAAATAAGGAAAGGGAAGGAGAGGAGCCTGCTTACCATCATCGTCTGAACTTCTCATCGTGGCCAACGGAATTTGCGAACAAGGGGTTTTGTGAGAGAGACAAGCGAAGCAACTTTATTTAGAATAGGAGAAAAAAAAAAAAAAGTTAGTCGGCGGAAGGGAGAAAATTAGCTTAAAATAATTTGGATACCCATATAGCGAAAAAAGTTTAAAACGGTGGAAAAGTAAAAGCCTAACCCAAATATAATTTAGATACTAATTTGAATCTTTAATTTTTAAACTCTATCTCTAACTACGGTGTACAAAAATCAAATCAATCGATAAAAATGTTATTAATTTATTATTATTTGGTTATTGAATTAACGATTTTTTAATGAATTTATAAAAAATAATTATTGGGTTATTGATTCAATTTGATTTTTTGTTATCGGATTATTGAGTAAACCGATAACCCAATAAAAATATTTATATATACATATAAATATAATATATTAAAAGTATGAAGACCCTTGGAAAAGTGATTTGAACTTTTTGCCCTTCATTAAAACACTTTTCTTTGGACAAAACTGTCTTTTCACTATTTTTTTAATTTATTATTCATTATATATTAATTAGACTTACTAAAATATATGATAGAAGAATTAATTAATATTTTCCTTTCTACTTAACTTCCTAAAATATATGGTATATATATAGTAGACAATTCATAAACCAAAAAGACATTAGTTATATTTTGGGGGAAAATCATGTATCCAAAATAAAAAAAGGAGACACACTAATAATTTTGGAGAAAATTTCTTAATCAGCCGTACTCTTTTTTTTTTGGTTGTGATAAAGTGAATTTTTTAAAATATATTTATATAAAGGAAAAAAGGTGAAAACACTATAAGAAAAAAGTGAAAATAACATGTAAAATAAGTAACAATGCTTAAAGTAAATTCTTATTCGATTTTTTTTTTTTAATAAAGGCTATATGTATAGTTACCAATTAATTAATTATGTCTCTGTTTCTTCACGTGAAATTGAGGCTTTTTTCCTACAAGTCTCTTAAATATAGAAAGAGTGGTTCAATATTAATTATGAGGACAAAAACTTACAAACATTAAAATAAAATCTATATGTTAAATTAGAGAACTCATCTAGCTTGATTCGACATGTCTAGATTGGTTGATACTTGATTTTCCAACCCTCGATTTCTTCGCTCAGCCAAGAATTACTTGGATCAAAATCGAAGCTTTGTGATCACTATTATATTTTATTTTTTATAGTTTACATGTCGTAAATGAGTGCCGGTTGGCTTTGAAGAATTTGTTGTGTAAAGGTTAAGTTTAATTATATTGTTTTGATATCTTTATTATTATTATTTTATTTTAATTTACAGATGCAACATGAATGTGGATCGACTTGGAATTTTTTTTTAAGGTAAAAGTTAGGTTTAATTGTATAATCGTAATATCTCTATTATTTTTTTATTTTGTGGTATTTTAGAGTTCGTAGATGAATCTTGATCGGTTTAGAGAATTTTTTGTGTGAAAAATTTAAATTTAATTGTATTGTTTTGATATCACTTTTGTCGTATTATTTTATTGCAGTTTACAGGTGATAAATAAATGTTGGTCGGCTTTGAGTTTTTTGGTATGTAAAGGTTGGATTTACTAGTATTATTTTGATATCTCTATTATCGTCTTATTTTGTTATTATTTACAGGTGGTAGATAAGTGTCAGACGATTTTGAGAAATTTTTTATGTGTAAAAATTAAATTAAATTTTATTAGTTTGATGTCTCCATCATTGAATTGTTTTGTTGCAATTTACAAATGGTAGATGAATGTCGATCGACTTTTAAAAATATTTTGGATAAAGATTAGGTTTAATAAATAAATTCTCCATCTTTACATACTCAAAAGATATTAAATTTAATTATTATATTCATTTTTATTATTTAAACAAATATCATGTTTAGTGTAATATTTGAACTCACTAAAGCAAGATACACGCGCAAGGTGCGTACATATATATATATATATGGAAAAAATACCTACAAAATTTGAAATTGAAAAATTAATAGCAACTATAATAGAAAAACCTAAAGAATTGGAATTAAAAACAACTCAACTAATATCTAAGCTTGTAGAACAGGTAGAAAACATAACAACAGAAATCAAAGACTTACAAGAAATAACAAAAAGAATCGAGTTAACTCCTAAACAAGAACGAAAAAATATAATACGAAAACCGCAAAAATGGACTTTCTATCAAATCGACGGAGAGCCTTCGAAAATAATACAGGACAAGGAGAAGAAAGACAAAGAGTAAGTTTTTCAGAAAATAGAATAGGAAATAACAATATATTAGCTAGAATATGTCGAAGACAACCTAATGCAGAACAGAATCAAGAACTCAATGAAATAATAGATGTAGACAAAGACCTACAGATTTTTCAACAACATCAATTAAAATTACTAAATCCTAAGACACTATATAATGCAGGATATTTTTCGACAGATAACCAGTTATATAGACATTATAGAGAAGAACAAATATCTGCCATAGGAGAAGACTTTAAAATATTAGACTTAGTAAATGCTCACTCGCTAAAACATCTAAAAAATAGAATGGTTTTAATGCATATGAGTTTAATAGTTATAGGAATAAAAGGATTAACTAGAAAAAATTTAGGATCCAAAGTATTGATAACCATATATGATGATAGATGGTCAGACATTAAAAAATCAATAATAGGATTAACTGAAGTAGATATGACTAATAATGGAGGAATATTTTACATAAGTCCAGACTTTCTAATGAATTTAAAAGAATTTGGACAAAATATTAAAATAGGAATTCAAACTAAGGGATACGAAGAAATGAATAGAGGAAATAATTTACTAATGTGCATAGGTTTCATTGGGAAATTAACTTTAAGCAGTAATACGAAATTTAAATTAAAAGTAAATGATGTAGTAGAAATAATGGGGAATAAAGGTATAAGTTTAATAAAGCCAATAAAAATAGATCCCGAAATATACGCAGACTTAGAATGGAATTTAAATAAATTTACTAAACCAAAAACTTTTACACCAGACTCTCATCTATTATATACTACAAGTAAAGGAGAAACTTCTGTAAGATTTACAAATTATAACTACACAACCAAAAGAAACTTAGACGACGATAAAACAGAAAGTAATATAGAAACGGAAAGCGAATTTATGAATATAGAAGTTTTACAAGAAGGATATGAAGTAGACATGGCCATAGAAAAGGCTGAAACTTTAGCGGAAGAATATAAAAATATAACTTTCAAATGTAAAGGATGTCGAAAAGACGACATGCAAATTGAAGAATGTATAAAACATTTCAAAAACTGTTTAGAAAGAAATGATAATTTAGGATATAGAAATAGCAAAACTCGCCTTAAAAAAGATGAAGACACATTTTCTATAATAAGTTCTGCTATTAGTTATAAAGAACTAGCAGAATTGGAACCAACTAGCTCCTCAAGTGCTAGCCCGTTCCAACAAACAAACCCTAATCCTCAGCCAATCGATTATAGTACAGGTAATGTACCTAGACGACCAGCAATTAGGATAAACCCCGATACAGAACTTAGTGGCGATCATATAAAACCAGCAGGAAAGAGAATGCCGATAGAAGAACCAATTAAACTACAAGAAGGCGGTAGTAAAGGAAAAATTCTGAATATAGCAGCACATGATCCCCAAATGTGGGATACAGTAATAGATTTATGGAAAGGAATAGTAGCTGCAGATTACCTAAGACATTATACAGAAACAGATACCGAAACAATGTATAAATATTTAGAAACTTTTCTAGGAGAATCTGCAAAGGCTACGTGGGAAAGTTTTAAGACAAATTGCCCATATGACTTCCAGGTTCTATTAAGTATGGGGCCAAATCCCTATAATTTTACAAATAAAATGCATATGTTATTAACAGAAAAAGATCCAAATAGTGGATTATTAGCTCTACAAAAGGACGCGTTAATAAAACTAGAACAACTAAGCATTTCACATTGGGTATATATAAAGAAATTCCTACAAGACTACTTCTATTATTGCACTGTCAGTGGAAATACATTTAATGAAGAATTAGGTAAAAAATTATTTAATAAATTACCAGGAGCCTTAGGAAGAGAAATAGAAGATAGATGGTATAAGAGAGATGGGGTAGTTGCTAACCCGAATTTAAAATGGACAATAGGACATAGAACACAACATATAATGGATATATTAACAGAAAAATGTACAAACATACAAATACAAAAACAATTGAAACGAAATGAAATGAATTTCTGTAAATCTGTTATATACACAACTCAAAATTATGATCAGAAACAACATAAAAAATATAAGAAAAGAAATAATCAGAAACCATATAGTAGAAAACAATACTTCTTAAGAAAGTCAAAGGCTAAAAAGCCTTGGTTAAATAGAGATAGACATGTTAGAAAATATAGAAACGACAGAAATTATAAAAATAAACTAGAATGTTATACGTGTGGCAGTATAGACCATCTAGCCAACATATGTCCTAAGAGAAATAATAATAGAACTAGAAATTCTCAATTAATAGAAGATTTCCAAGAAACTTTATTGAACGTAGATGAATATATGTCCGATACAGAAAGTATATACTCAATAATAAGTATTGACATAAATGATAAAGATAATCCAAAATCCGACTCTTCTGAGTCAGACGAGGATAACCTAGTTAATGAGCTGGGTCAAGAAATAGAAGATTTAGACTTAAGCAACCTAATGATTAATAATTTAATGAATGTTAATCAAGAATGTATACATGAATTTCAAAGAAATAAGGGTTTAGATAGTAATCGATGCCGTATATGTAATTGGTATCCAAGTAAAGACAACAGAGCTAAATGTAAAAAATGCTACCTAGAGGCATGTATAAATTGTATAGAAAACACTTTAAAAATAAAAGTGGAATCAGAAATAAATAATGGACAAAAATATACGACCAACCAAATTCTAAACCTTAGGGTCTCTACTCTAGAAACCCGTTTAAATGATATGGAACAAAGACTAAATATTCTAGAAAAAGGAAAAACAAAAATCACTTTAGAAGAAACGGATACCCAAGAAACAGTACATTTAGAGAAATTGGAAGCAGAACTTATGAATTTAGAAAATACTAATACGAATCTAATATGCAACGAAGATAAAGAGTTCTCTACTATTAAAGTTTTAGTAAAAATCAAAATTAAAGAGGTTGAAATAGAAACTCTAGCATTAGTAGATCCCGGATGTACTAGCTGTTTAATCAATAAAGAAATAGTACCAGAACACTTATTAAAAATACTTGAAAAACCTATAATGGCTACTCAAATGGATGGATCACACAATATCTACAATTATTATATCGAGAAAGCTCAACTAAGTTTTTTAAATACATGTAATCAATTCTATAATCCAGTCTACAATGTTAATAAAATACTAGCACGAGATTTAAATATAGGATCAGATTTTGTTATAGGATTAAGATTTTGTATACAGAATCAGGGAGGATGTCTCTTAACAAGAGACGGAATAATGCTCTTTAAAAATCTAACTTATACACCAGTACAAACGGCAGCATTGCCAACAGTATATAGAACATTAAACAGAAACAAAACAAGATTTAGTCCCGAACCATGCTGCGACAGTTGCCAAAACAATCAATGCCAAAATAGCAACCTGTCAAAAGAAAACCTAGAGGAAGTTAGAAACTATACACTGCTTAATGCAGAAGGACAAGAATGTTTAACTGATATTGAAAAAGATTATACCCTAATAAGTATAGAAATTCAGTTTTATAATTTTAAAAAAGGAATAAATAGGATAGGAATAATAAACAGTCCAAAAGACTTGGAAAACATAATCTCTATATTAGACAAAATGGAAATAATAGGAGAAAAACCGTTAGCCCATTGGGGAGCCAATGAGATAATGTATAAATTAGATATAATCAATTTAGAATATACGATAAAAACGGCACCTATAGAAGCTAATAATGAAGATACTAAAGAATTTGATACACAGATAAAAGAACTCTTACAATTAGGAGTAATAAGAAGATCTACCTCTAAACATAGATCAGCAACTTTTATGGTAAGAAATCATAGTGAACAAGTTAGAGGAAAAGCTCGCATGGTAATAAATTACAAAAGATTAAATGACAATACTAGAACAGATGCTTACAAATTACCCGATAAAAGTGAGTTAATAAATAGAATTCAAAATAAAAAGGTATATAGTAAATTTGACTGTAAGTCAGGGTACTGGCAAGTCAAAATGCATCCAGACAGCATAGAATGGACTGCTTTCACATGTCCAAGCGGACATTTCGAATGGTTAGTTATGCCATTTGGATTAAAAACAGCTCCGCCCATTTTTCAACGAAAAATGGATAACATATTCGGAGAATATAAACATTTTATCTTAGTATATGTAGATGATATTTTAGTATTTAGTCAAACCATGCAAGAACATTTAGGACACCTACAAATAATTTTTAGGCTATTTATTAAACATGGTATAATAATAAGTAAAAAGAAGATGGAATTATGCAAAACTTATATTAATTTTCTAGGAATCACGTTAGGAAATGGCAAAGTAAAACTACAACCACACATAGCAAAAAAAGTACTAGACATGCCAGATAAATTAGAAACAACAAAAGAATTACAAAAATTCATAGGATTAGTCAATTATGCACGAAATTTTATCCAGGATCTAGGAAAAATAGCAGGACCATTATATGCAAAAACCGGTAGCAAAGGACAAAAACATTTTAATATAGAAGATATTAAATTAGTCCAAAAGATTAAAGAAAAAGTCAGCAATATCCCAGACTTAAAAATCCCATTAGAATCAGACTACCTCATAATTCAAATAGACGGAAGTGATTTAGGATGGGGAGCTATTTTAAAAGCAAGACCTAATAAATATAGTAATAAAAATGAAGAACAAATTTGTGGTTATCAAAGTGGCGCGTACAAAGAAAAAGGCAATATGAGCGTCATAGACTTAGAAGTATTAGCAATCATATATGGCCTTAATGCCTTCAGACTATATATACTGAATAAAGAAGAAATATTAGTCAGAACTGATTGTGAAGCCATAGTTAAATTCCATCAAAAGATAAATGATAAAACTAGTAGTAGACGAAGATGGCTAAATTTTACAGATACTATATCAGTTTATAAGAATATAGTATTCGAACATATAAAAGGAAAAGAGAACGCATTAGCTGACCAGTTAAGTAGATTACAATTGGGAACAACTAAATAAAAGTTTAATTTTTATTCCTTTGTTTTCAGCATGAGACCAACAGGACAAGCTCCTGCAGACAAAGGCAAAGGTATAGCTTCATCCTCGGAAGCTTACCAACAGACAATGTTAGGTAACTTAAACTTTAGACCATTAGAATCCCTCGAGACAATGGAACGAATTCATTTCGGACCATTTAATTTAGTAGCTTACCCTGAGAGCAATATATCATTTAGAATAAGACCAGACTATGTTTTAGACAGACCCCAACGGTGTTTAATCGACAACCTCTGGATTTCTTATAACAGACAAAATAGAAACCATTTCATGGCATCTATGAATGCTTTATGTCATTACATGGCCGAAAAAAGTAGGCCTCGTTTTAAATATTATGTAGTAATTCATGGAAAAACTAATGGCATTTTTCAAACTTGGTTAGAAGTATTAGATTCTATACAAGGTTTTAAAGCTCCTCTTTTTAAAGGTTTTAATGATTTTACAGAAGCTACTAATCATGCTAGGGGATATTTAGGCCCAAACTATTACATATCTCCTTCTTTAAGACAAAATCCAGATCAGATACCCCAGTACAACTTGCAAAAGGAAACTGGAAAGATTATTTTTTGTAACCACTGTTCTTCCATGACTGAAAACTTCAAAACACTCAATGCCCAGAAAGAATCTCTACTCATGGAAAACACTAGACTAATCAAACACATACAAATGTTAGAAATAAAACTCAAACGCCAGACTCCAGTGAGCAAAACTGATGCACAAACCCAGACCCCTACTCAGAGTTCTCCATCTCCTCAAAAAATGGATGAGAAGGGTGTGCATTTCCCAATAAATGCTCAGAAATCCACTGTACCGGATGTTGGTACAGCTAGTCCGATTCAAACGGTGATCGGTAAAGACCCATCAAATCCGTTCATGGCTGTCGCTTTGCCAAAAAGTGAAGATGAAGGTTGCTCTTCATCAAAAATCAAGCTAAAATCTAAGACTTCAAAAAAGACTTTAATATCCAAAAGAAAAACTGAGACAATAGAGACTATCATTAAACAAACACTAGATAAATTTTTTAGAAACCAAACTCAAGACAAATATATAGATGAACTTTCAGACGAACAACCAGACAATGCAATGCCAACAATAAATAATACAGAAAGTAATTCTGCAAGATCAAACGAAGAAGATAGCATAGCACAATTCGAAGATAGCATAGCACAATTCCAGGATGCTCAGGATCCATACGAAGACGACGACTCAGGCATGAGTTTCGACTCCATAGCCCTGCACAACTTGGATACGTAAAGATATTCTACAGAGACACTACAGTTGTCCTAATCTGTATCAGTAGCTAGTATGGTCAAGTGGGGATGCCCACTTTATGTCTTGTAATAGTCCGTGTCAGTCTGAGTGCTTCCTTTATCACTACTTTCTAAAAAGAAAGAAAAACTGTTGAAGCACGCGTCAACAAAGGTACGAAAAGAAATTTAATAACGCATGTGACGATGGGGCCCAATGCGTACCCGACTTGCATTATTAAAGTTTTCTTTCTTATCCTTTATCAAAAGTGTCGGCCAACTATACTTAGGCCACGTAGCAGTTTTACAACCACTCTTTCATGTAAATTTTTGCCTATAAAAGGCACTCATTTGTAGTAGAAACACAGACAGAGAAGCAAGAACCAACTCCACATCTCCTTGTAATGTTTAGCACCTTTCTCCCAAACAACCTGTCTACCTAAACCCAGTGTATTTTCCATTGTAACATCTTGGTTTGAATAAAAGCTTCAAGATATAAAACTTTAAAATTTGCGAGTTAGTAGGTAATGTTCCCAAAACCTTCTCGATTAAACCAAAAACCGAATCATTAAGGACTAAAAATCGATAAACCGTAAATCGATAAGAAATATCTTATTGATTTGGTTATTGATTTAGCATATTTAAAAACCGATAAGCCAAACCGATAATATGTAAAATCGAACCGAACTGGCCGACGCACATCCCTATCTCTAATCTCTAATTTCTATTTTTATTTTTATTATCATTTAAATAGAATTAAAATCTAATAAAAAATAATGAGAAGCTGGATATCCAACTTTTTATTTTTTAAATAAATTTTTTAAAAATTTGATCAAAATATTTACCATTTTATCTTTAATATTTTTCTTCAGTTACAACAATATCCTAAATTTATAGTCCTCAAATATATATATATTTTTCTCTTTGTCGCTTCGCTTATCTCTTCCCTCAAATTTTCTCTTCATCTTTCTTCTTTATTTTCATCAAATTCGTCATTACATCGAAGGTTTGTTCAAAAAAATAATTTTAGAATTAAAAATAATATATAATTCACCCTATTTATGGTATCAACAACTTTAAAGATAATTAATTTATTTTAAAAAGTGTTTAACATCAGTTGCTCACCAAACACATCAATAATTTTTTTCAGCTTCAACACTTTTATTCAAACACTTATTGCTTAATTTATAAACACTTATTGTAAATTTTTAATCACTTAAACTAAAAAGTTATTTTTTTAATCCTATCCAAACTAACTTTTAATCTCTATTTCTATTTCTAATCTTTAATCTTTAATATATTAAAAATGTGAAGGATCAATTTTTCGCTTTAGATAAAATAGTCTTTTTCACATGATATTAATATTAATTACAATAAGCATATTAAGATTTAAAAGAAGAAGGTGTTCCCATTAATCACCAAAGTAGAATATTTATAAAACAGTAGTCTTGTTAATGGCAGGTCAGCTATCTTAACTAGATCGAAGAAACTAAAGGACCTAGTTATCCAAAATGAGCTATAAGCAGAAGTGCTAACATGTTCATTAGAAATTTTTTGCTTGAAGCAACCCTTTCAAATCACCATTCACTCTTGTGTTACAAACACAAGCTATTTTCTCTTGCAATGCTATTTAGGTGTGTGTTTTACCTTCAAAAATGCTGTAATTTCTTGTTCAACACAATATAATATCCCATACTTTTCTTAGTTCAACTCAGTTCCTAGTGCTTGCATAAGAGAGGCTAAAAGCCTGAAAAATTTAGTTATGTTAAGGACTTAGCGACCTTTTAACTTTAAGGAATTTTAATGGGTTTTGAGTTGATTCATGTTCAGGAGTGTAAGAATCATGTGTCTAGGGTAAGTTTCGGAATTTCCAGATCGACGAGGTTTGGACCATATTTGGATCTCCAAAACAATGCATCGCGGTGGCTGTAGCTCCATGACGGCGCGTCGCGGTGATGTTGCAGTTCCAGTAGCTTGGCGTGGCGCCAATTTTTGCATAAGCTTGACAAAACTATCTCGCCTTGTAACGTTACACTGTTAAATTCAAATTTATATAAAAATGCCAAATTGAACGAGTTAAAGAAAACAACTAGAGCATTGTGCCAACTAAAAAATTGAGTGTAACACAAAGAGAAGTACCCACCATCAATAATAATAATAGCACCAAGTACTTGAGCAAGTTGACCATAAATATTCATGAACGACAAGTCCAGTACTGAATTTGAAAGCATCCTACAATCAGACACCACATTCAAAACCAGCTACGAAGAGAACTCCCACTAATTTTCTTATCTACAATTCACTCTTTTATCTCAAAATACTTGTTATGTTTCATTTTCAAGAGGACCAACATTTTTACATGCATTTATTTGTCAACATATTATAGTATCTTTCATATAACTTTTAAATATCTAAATTTTAATTTTAAATTATTAAGTTAATCTAATAAGCTCCTAAGATTAATCAACCATTTTTACATGTCATAATTGCAACTCCTAACATTTTTCATATAACTTTCAAATATCTAAATTTTAATTTTAAATTATTAAAACTTAATCTAATTAAGCTCCTAAGATTAGTCAACCATTTTTACATGTCATAATTACAACTATTAACATTTTTCGTATAACTTTCAAATACCTAAATTTTAATTTCAATGTATTGAGTAAATTTCATCTAATTAAACTCCTAAGATTAGCCAATTTGACCCTGGAGAAGCAATAATTTAATCTAACTAACTTTCAATGATTAGTCAAATTGACCCTCAACAAGCAATAATTTAATTTAATTAAGCTCCAAAAATTAGTAAAATTAACTCTTGAGAAGTAATTTGATCTAATTAAAAAAAAACCTAATATATTAAAGTTACTGCTATGCGCGGTGTCGAGAAAAGACCTCACCACAAGAATATATTATACGCAACCTTACCTTCCATTTTTGTAAGAGATTGTTTTTAAGGTTTGAACTTATGACCTCCTGGTCACATAACATCTTTACCAGTTACTAAAGGCTCTTCTTCAAATTTGATCTAATTAAACTCAAGAAAATTAGTCAATTTGACTCTCGAGAAGCAATAAATTAATCTAATTAAGCTCCAAATAGTAGTTAAATTAACTCTCGAGAAACTAAACATAAATATGACAGTATCTTTAGACGAAGAAAGTGCAATATTTTAATATAACAATTTAGACTAGCTAAATGACAATAATAATAATAATAATAAAATGGAAAAAAGAAATAATAATAATCGATTATACCGAAGAGGACCAGATCTCAAATGAGTTTCAGCAAAGAAAGTAGAATCCCAAGGCTCATTTTGATTCTGAAGAAAATAAATCACAAACAATGAATTTCCACGATTTTGCGGACCTTCAAAATTTTGAATCAAATTCTCCTGTTGAAGTTGTTTGTATATACATCTGATCAAATGGATCAATAGAGTTGACGTGTGGATAGCTGAATAGTTACAGTGATGGAGCTGAATTCTCATATTCATATAGATGAACCAACACCTAAATTTGCCTTACTCCTCAAATGCCCTCCCTCCGATCTTCCATTTTCATCCATCTAAAAAATATGTTATTTTTCTTATTTAATAATATCATTTCAATTTTACCCAATATTATTTATTAAGAAAACATAACTAAAAAGTAAATATTGAAATAATTTTATAAATTTTACAAAGTTAATATTTATTTCTTAAATTCAGTACTTGATCAAATAAAAATGAGATGGTGGTAGATTGGTAGTAATATTTATATAATATTTTATTAGAGCCGTGAATATGGGTCAGGCCCGTTGAGCCGGCCTGACCTGACTTATAATTTGATGGAGTTGGACTTTAGTTTTTACAGCCCTAAGGTTTTTTGGCCCGATCCAAATAAACCTGTGACCTATAAGGCTTAAGTAATGTGGGTTGGGCCGGCTCGTAAGTCAAATACATGTAACTATTTAAATTACTTATTAGTATTTTTATTTGGTTTGGAGGATATCATCTCAAAAGTTATTTAATTTCGCTGTTAGAATTATTTTTTTGGATGTTGGAGACTTGACTAACAAATATTAATACTATGTAATATTGTCTGATAATATTTATGTTTATTAACATTCTAAAATTAAATTTTTAAATATTATTTTTTAAAAAATGGGCTGGCAGGTGAGGTCCGCAGCCCATCGAGTAATGGTGTGGGCTTGGTGTTTTTTGACCCATCATTTTGATGGGCCAGTCCGGCCTGACTCGTCAAACTCAAAGCCCGTGTGGGCTAATCCAAATAGGTTGGGATGACCTATATTGACAGCTCTATATTTTATGATTTGATTTTTTTGAAATTTTCGTACCCGTGTTTCGTATTGGGTAGTTAAGGTAATTAAATAAAATACGTTATTTTCTTATATCCATCAACGTGGAGAATGTTTGAATACGACTGAGGAGAATGTATATACTTAAGGAAACATTTGTTTTTTTTTTAAGATTCAGATGTCTTAATCTGATTGCACATCTGAATGATTAAGATGTTGTCTCTAGATTTGAAAACTGAATGATTAAGACTGTTTGTTTTTCAACATATGAATGTGTAAAAAAAACTTTTTTGTATATAATAATATAAAAAATACAATTTAAATAAAAAACTAATTATATATCAGAAAAGTATGTAATTTAATACAACAAAATTATTATTTGATTGGAAAAAATATGTTTGTTAGTAAAATATGTTTGTTAGTAATAGTGGAGATGGTTTATTGGTGGTTGTGGTGACAATGATTGATGACGGTGATTAGTAATGTTAGTGGTGATAGTTGTGATAGTTGGTATTGTAGTGCCTGTTATGATGGTGACGATTGATAGTGGTGGTGGTGTTGTGATGTGACGTTGTTGGATGTTAGTAGTTGGAGGTGTTGTTTGTGATGACCGAAAAATGAATGCATGATGATTGACGATGTGTTGGTCCTAGTTGGAGAGGTTGTTAGTTGTGATGGTGGAGGAGATGATTGTTAGTATAGATAAATTGTAGCGATAATAGTAATTGAAGTGATGGTAGAAGTGAAGTTACTAGTGACAATAGTGGTGGCCGCCGAAGAATATGTGGAGGTTGTGATGTATTAGTAGTAGTTAACGGTGGTACTAGTTGTGATAGATGAGTTAGTCGATAGTAGGGATTGATCAGTACTGGTTGATGATAGTGGTGTTATTGACAGCGGTGGTGGCGATAAATATAATGAGAATAATAGAGGTAGTAGGTGTCATAGCGGTTGACAACAATAGTTTGTAGTGATATTTGTTGTTGATGGTGATTGTGATGGTGGAGGTGATTTGTGGTGGTGGATGGTGGTTGACAAATACGGCGGTGGCAGAGGTTGTGATTAATGATTATGAATGGAGTGGCGGTGAATATTATGCAACACCAAAATACCTCTTTAGACCTATTAAGACTTGATTCTAGATCTGAATAATTAAACCTATTTAGACCTAGACCTATTCAGGCCTATTAAGAGCTAAAATCTTAATAAAAAGCAAATATACTTAATGATCTGAAGTCTGAACCATTCAGATTCAGACCTTTACTAAATGCAAACAAATGAACTCTTAAAGTATATAACATATTTTATATAATTAATTTAACTATTTAAATAAATAAAAACACATAAAAAATAGGTTTAAAATTTAAATTGAATAAGGTTTATAATTTAAATTGTAAGTGTCTAATTTGAATAGTTTATTTGGATCTGAGATGTTCAATTGTTTCGAATACCTGAATGATATATTCTGACAAGTTTAAGAAACTGATTGAGGTGGAGCCAACCTAGTAATGTCCAAACTTTCTTCAATGAAAAAATATAAAATATAGAGATAGAGAGAAAGAGAGAGAGAGAGTAGATATTGAACCCCATCTACCAATTTTTCTTCAGATTTTCAACACCATTTATATTGACTATATATTAAGCCTAAATGTAACATTTTAATTATTTTAATTTTTATTAGTTATTGGAAATATATAATAGTTAAAAGAAAAAGTGTGACTCAAAACACAGTTGAAAACGTATAATATATCATGTATGCCCTGATCCTGAGATCTATTTACAATTAATATTTTTACTTTTAACTTTATTCTTTTAACTCGATCAAATAAATTGTTTATATTCTAATTTAAACACACAAAAATCAACAATTTTAACTTATATAATAAGTGAACATTTTTGGTGATTACGAAAGGCATTTTAGTCATTTCAGTGTATCAAACTAATACGTGTAACAAGGGTAACAAGTCCACAATTGTTGCACTCACCGGCATATGTTATGTTCTCTTTCTGCCTTGTGATAGTTTTCTCCTCATTCAAGCTATTCTTGCTGAAGAACGTTGTGTCATCATTCGATTTCATCATACGGTGATGCTTACATGTAGATACGAGCATCTGAACATGTAATTATCAATTTCTTGAATCTTTTTATATGTAATTTCGATAGTGAACATTTTTGGTGACTACAAAGGGCATTTTAGTCATTTCAGTGTACCAAATGATAAGGGTAACAAGTCTACAACTGTTGCACCCACCGGCATATGTTATGTGCTCTTTTTGCCTAGTGATAGTTTTCTCCTCGTTCAAGCTATTCTTGTTGAAAAAAGCTCAGTCATCATTCGATTTTGTCATGCAGTGATGCTTACATGTAGGCACGAGCATCTGAATATGTAATTGTCAATTTCTTGAATCTTTTTATATGTAATTTCGATGGTTTGTTAGTAAACAAAGAAGAATCTTGAATAGATATAGATGATTCACATGATAGACGCAATAGGAAGATGCTATTATCAAAATACCATATCAAATCGAATTTTAATTTACTGATTATCGAATCAAAATTTAAAATATGATATTTAGTATCAACTTTCAATTACCGATTACTAAATCCAAATTTTCAAAATATTAATTTTGTTTACAGATTAAGAAGTGGTAGTTTACTTTGTATAGGTGATGCGGGACGAAAGATTCCTTGTCAGAAAACTTCCAAGATTTGCACCGCACATGAGCTCGTACAGTGACAATGATATTTATGGAAGCATACGCGCAATTTTAAACAAGGAACAGTTTAAAAACTTTTGTGAGAATAACATTTTTGGTTATTTTATGAAGAAGAAGCAGTGTGTAGTGCAAGCACAGTTGTGTAGATGTGTTATGACGCTTGAGGTGAAGGGTGGTTCTTCTTCTGGTATTATGATATCTGCTAATGGCACCTCTCTTAATTTTACTCCCATGAAATTTGCTATCATAACCAGATTGAATTGTGTGTCTAATAGGTATGACTTTACTTTTGATCAGGGTGTATCAAATAGGATGATTGAAAAGTATTTCAATGGGGCAGAAATTATACAGAAAAGACAACTATTTTTAGCATTCACGGAGAAAGTATGGGGGAAAATAATGATGAGGATGCTGAGAAATTTGCAATTCTGTATTTCCTACATTCAGTTGTGTTGTCTAACATTGACACTGTTGTTATACCCCGTCTTCATTTTGATCTGGTAGATAGTGGTAGATATAAGGATTTTCCATGGGATTCTTTATCTTTTGAAGATCTGGCTAGAAGTTTGAACAACCGGCTGAAAGCTGGGGGCAAATTTTATTTGATTCAGGGAATGTTATTGGCTATTCAAGTGTGGCTATATGAGTGTTGGTCAAATGTCCCACCAAAGATTGCATTGAAGGTTGAGAATTGGATTCCCGATTATTAAATTGGAAGACGATTGCACCTCGTCCACGTTATGAGTTTTTGATGAATGCTATGTTCAAGGACAATGGCAAGGTTTGTTGTGAACAAATATATATGCATTGATATGTACTGTATACATATATTCTATTTCATTTTCAATTCTTTAACATATTATTTAACATATTCGTAGGTTGTATTTAAGAACATAGAGCCAACTGAAATGGAAATGGCAAAGCTTGAAATATCAAAGAGGGATGTAACTGAAGATGAACGTTCAGTTGATTCTGACGATGACTTCCAGGATCCACCACCATAGAAGATCAACGAACATTCAAAGAAGAAACAGAAGGTGGATTCATCCACCCCAGTAGCGAAGAAACCTGCAGGGAAAAAGAAAGTGAATATTGATGACGCACATACCCAAACGAGGACTCCACCTCATCGTGCTGCCAAGGCTGCTGTAATGAAGACACCAGTATTCAAGCCAATTTCTTCTTCAAAAACAAAGAAAGAGAAGAAAACAGCTAGGGTTATTTTTCCTCAGGTACAGTCAAAGGCAGATAGTTATGTAGAGGAAGTAGCCGCGTCAAAGCGCAAGAGTCATGTTGAGAAAGAAAAATTTATTTCTAAGAAAATTTTTGATGCATTTCGCGAAGAGGTAATTTTTTTTTGTCAAATGCTTGTTTTACATTAAAAAATATATGTTTAATGAATTTGTATGAATACAGGTTCGTCAAGATTTTAAAGGAGTTTGTGAAGAGTTTACTCGAATTCGTCAATTAGTGAAGAAAAAGTTCAAAAAAATGGTTAAAGCAATTGAACATAGCAAGGTAAAAGTTTTATTGTTATATAATATCCACATTATTAAAAAAAAAATATGCTGAGTATATGAAACAATATTTATGCAGTACATTGCTAAAAATACATATGAAGTTTACACAAAAAATACATATAATTTGATATAAAAAAATACATATGAAATGTATTTTGTTTAATACACACATAGAGTTTGTAAAAAATACATATGCAGTATATCACTAAAAATACATATGGAGTTTATTCAAAAAATACATATTTATTTTGAAAAAATACATCTGCAATGTATTGCAAAATACATATGCTGTGTGTCAAGAACTGTATTTTCCAACAGTATTTTTTTTCAGTGGGTTGCTATATACATATCAAGTGAAATCAAATAATAAAAGTTTATTCAAATTATACTTGTAGCAACAACATGAAGATACAGAGGTTGAAGCACAACAGATGGATTATGCTGGTGTTGAAACATCACCACAACAATTTAGTCCTATTGTTGATCAAAATTTGGATGAGAATCAGGATGGTACAAAGGTAAAAAATAAAGAAAATATTATTATTCTTTTGAGTGCACAAATGTAATTACTTTTTTGTAGCAGTTATATGTTATTTTATATATATATTCCTGTATAAATATATACAACTGAATTTTTTTTTTGAAGTTGGTTTAATTTTTTTGATTGTTTGCAAGGGGTGCACTAATTTGCATCCAGATAAAACAAACATTCAAATTGATTCTCAATATTTAATCCCTGATGAGCTTCTCCAAAGTATAAATTTGGATTATAATCTTTCTGAGAAGATTGTTCATCACGATGATCGAGTATGTATAATGAATTGCACTTCAGTTTATGTGATATAAAAATCATAACAATCCATAAGACAATTATATATTTTCTTTTATTTCTATTGCAGATTACTGATGAGAAATTGGATGATAAAAATTTGTCTGATTCGCAGTTTACAATCCCAGATGAGTTGTTACGAAGTCTTAATGCATACCGAAGAGAAAGCACCACGAGATATCCATTGGCAACTTCGGAAGAAGAACAAATCGATGAACATTTTAATGATAAGAAGTCCGAATCTGTTGTTCAAGAGCATTGTCGGGTATGTATTATGAATATATTTGAGGTTATGTGGGTTATTTTGGACATAAAAAATTAAATTTTTTCCAATTTTGAAGAAAAACAAAGAGAACATTGATTTGAGCTCTAAAGCAGACATGCACAGAGAGGTTGATGTTGGTATGGAGGAGCAGATTATGACAACTCCTAAAACACAAGACTTAACCATTGATGAAAAAAGGGATGAAACGGTTTTGCCTGATTCATAAGACACAATTCCTGATGACTTACTTCCTACTTTGAATGTATACAGTAGTAAAAACATTATTGTTCATCCCTCTGCTAATTGTGAAATTCAAAATCCTATTGCTAAGTTAAGGATTAGGCGACCATCCAAATTCAAAGAGTCACCTTACACGATGAAATTTGGTTCAGCTGCCGGTAAGTACAATTAGTTATATATTTAGTTTACAATGTAAAATGTTATGCAAATACTTTTTAATAATTACGTTTTTGTATTGCGTAACTATATAGAGAGCTCGGAAGGACACATACGTATATTCCCACAGAAACATCCATTTTTTTTATCATTCGATTGATGGGATTGTGGATACGAAAATTGTCAACAATTTTAGGAATTGGATTTCTGAAGACCTTCTCAAAGTTTATGCTAAAAGGTGTTTCTATTGAACAATTTTAATTTTTTTAAAAAAAAATTACATCATCTTCTCATGATTTAACATATACTTTTTAACAACAAAAAACAGGAAGAGAAATGCGGCTCATTACAAAAGGGGAAAATCAACCATTCCAATGATGCATTTCGAAATTGAGACTATTGAGGATAAAAACTAGTTCTACACAATGGAGTTCCCTGATCAGTCATGGACCGACTCGATTAGTATTTTTTTTTTAACAATGTTTTTTTTACATTTATAGCAGTAATTAAATTACATATTGTGTTAGTAAATACATATGCAGGTGCAAATACGTGTTTTTCTATGTAATTTTTTATTATATAAGAAAGGATGTGATGCACTATAACTTACACATGTATTTTTATATAACATACACATGCTACATTTAGTATACAAATAGTTTGAATTATATTAAATTTTTGTGTTCTTACGTACTGCAGCATATTGATGTTTGCTTCTACTACTTGAGGAAGAAGTCAAAGTATGACCCCAACAGGTCTTGCAAATTCAGCACAGTAAATTGCAACTTTATGAATATAATTAGCTCTCTCCATGATGTTTATTCTGCGGATGCTGAAAACCTTATGGCTGGAGGACATGTGGCACATGTTAATGAATACATAAATGGATTCCGTATGCATGTTGTTGTGCCATGGCATACAGTGGAAGACATTTATATTCCAGTAAATATAAAGGAAAAACATCATTGGGTGCTAGCAATTTTATCTTTCTCAGAGAGGTACATATTCCTATATGATTCATATGAATCATCTGGACATTATTCGGCTGTTCTTGATGTCATTGAGAAATTAGCTGTGATTATCCCATTGTGTCTTGAACACTGTGATTTCTACGTTGAGAAAGGAATTCATGTTGAAAACTATCCAAGATACAAAGACAAAGACTCCTCAGATATGTTTGATGTGTTATTTCAAGAGAATTTGCCTCAACAACCGAGCGGAAGGTTGTAAGTTATTTAATTTACATATAACAAAAATCTATTTTTTAAAAAATATATATTTAAGCACATATGTGTTTGTTTTTTTTTTTGTAGGGATTGTGGTGTCTATATGGTTACATATGCGGAGTGTCTTTCTTATGGTCACAAAATTCTTGCGACTGAGTTCGACCCCAATGCACTCCGTACAAGATATGCTGCAACTTTGTGGGATTATGGGACCAGAAAGCAAGAATTAAATGCTCATAGTGATGTTGAAGCACCTTTGAGGCCTCCAAGGCAAAGTAGAATAACTAGTGTAACTGAAATTTTTGATGTATGATGACTGATGGTTTATGGATGTAGGAACTGACTATACAAACTAATTTTGGTGTTTTGAAGTGGTTCTAATTGTAGATTATAATAGCACTAATTCAAGTTTAATATGAGTCTTTTATGTTGTTCTTCATTTTAGTGTGTGATTTTGTTGTAAAATACATATGTATTGTTCATATTATTCTAAAAATATATATGCAGGAATTTTTATGCCTTAAAAATACATATCTTTGTTTTTAGATGAACAAATATTTATTTTACATTTACAAATACATATATCGTATAAAAATATATATGCAGTGTTAAAATCAAATATTGCAAAAATACATATGGATCATTCCTAATATGTATTTTAGTATGTTGTTGTTGTTCTTTAAAGTTTTTCACCACATTCCTATCCTTAAAAATACATATGTAGTATAAATCAATTGTTATTCAGCAAAAAGATACATATGAAATATTAGAAACAAACACTTAAAAAATATAACTGCAACATACCTAATATGCATTTTTACTATATTTTCATTAACTATAATTATAAATTAGGATTTAAATTAAAGTATAATTTGACATTTTAATTCAGATATTTAAGAAATATATATGCAGTGTTGATATTTTACTATAAAATACATATGAATTATACGTTATAAATATTTCCCCAGAAAATACATATTTTGTGTTAATATAAAGATGTTGGAAAATACATATTGATCAAACCTAATATTTAATTTTTGATATGTGTTCATTTAAAATAATTATACTTGAAAATTTGAATTAAAGATAAATTTAACTTTTTTATGAAGTTATAGGTTTGTCTATAGTTACAAAATACATATGCAGTGATTATATTTTTTTTAAAAAAATACATTTGTATTATACATCAAATGTATTTTTACAGTATAAATTTATATGCAGTAATAACATTATGCAATTCAAACATATATTTATATGTCACATATATTTAAAACTTTGAACAATTACAAATCATATACTTGTTTTGTTAATTAAAGTTACCACCTTTAACCTAACATATATTTACTATGTCAAAAATACATATGACCTGCTGCTTAAAAATACATATGCGATGTACAGATTTTGAAACATATATAGCTCCATTATTCAGATATTACTGTCTTTAATTGTCAAATAATTCATAAATGGATTAACTAAACTGAATTTGTTCATCATTATAAAAAAGGAAAAAAAAAAATTAAGAAACAATACAGAAAAAGAAATGTATCATTTGCAATATTTCCTATAAGAGCGCCTATTGTGACCCTTAGCCCCACAACCACCACAAGAGTTTATATTCTTCTTTCCAAACATATCCCGGCCTGATTTTCCACGATCCTTCTTTGCAGGTCTTCCTGAAGGTCTTTTGTATTTTGGAGGCAGTACTATTTCAGTAAGTGTGGTCTCTAGGATTATCCAGTCATCGTTGTATGGCAACGGGTAGATTGGAACATCATATGTCTTCAAAACTGTTTTTGGTTTAAATAAATCAGAACAGTATGGCCCCTTCTCAAAATTCTTTTTTTCTAACACCGCACAAGCATGTGCACATGGTATCTCATCTATTTGAAAAGCATTGCATGAGCATTTCTTTTCTTTGATGCAAACAATGAAGTGTTTTTGTTTGTCGTGTACCGTATATACATATTCTGTGGCTGGTACAACCTGACATAAAAATAAAAAAATATTTATGTAATAAAAATACATATGCAGAGTACATTTTTACAGAGTAGCCAAATACATATGCAGTTGCTAGTAATTTTCAATACAACAATATACATATGCAAAATACATATAATGTATTTTAAATGTTCATATATTTTATGTTTTATATCTTTTCATTTATTACAACTTCATGGAACGTATTTTCACATTGATACTTTATGCATTTTATCCTTTCATATTTATGTTTTCATAATTAAAATTTTCACAAATCAAAAAGGTCATACCGTCATACGGGTACACAAAGACTCGTTCTCACTGAGTATGTCATTAAAATTTTCAATGAGTGTTGTGAAGGTATATGAAGCCTCCTGCCTATTTGCACAATTCCATTTTGCAAACAGTAATCAAACTTCCTCAAGAAAGTCATAAATTGGCAGTTCTCTAGCTGATACAAGCACTCTATTTATTGACTCTGCAATGTTTGAAGTCAAAGTCTATCCTCTGTGAACTGTTGCATACGACCTAACCCACTTTTCGTAACCGGCCAATTCCAAATATATTTTCACCCTTATATCAGCTGCCTCAACTTTTTCCATTAACATGTGAAATTCTGACTTTGAATATGATTTGACCATTGTATAAAATATCTCCGACAATGCATCGTGTGACTTTCTGTAAAGTTTTTTCACATTACCCCATAGATGCCACATACATGCATAATGTAGAACATCTTCATACACATCGCCAACAGCCGTTATGATGCTTGGATTCCTATCAGACACAACACACATGTTTTGTCTAACCCCGTATGCTTCCTTTAGATTCTTGAAGAACCACGTCCAAGATGCATCATTTTCAGAATCAAGCACACCATATGCCAAAGAAAATATATGACCTGTATATATAATTCATAATTTTCAGAATCAAGCACAACATATGCCCAAGAAAATATAGAACCTGCGCATATAAAAAAAATCTACGTAGGCCGATTTAAATACAGTTAGGAACTGCATATGTATTTATTACAATATAGTTCAATTAAAATGTATATTTTATCTACCAAAAAATTGTATCAATTACATATAATAAAATTTACATTAACCTCACTATCAAACATAATCAATTTTAATGTTGTATTCAGAAAACTTTGAACATGTATCTAATTATATACACATATTTATATTTGAATTGGATATATGTATTTTTCAACTCTACAATAGAAAGCCAAAAAAAAATACAACCAGTTATAGTAATTAAATGATACTAACCTGCTCCATCCGTTGTACGTGCTGTTATAAATGCCCCAGTATACATTCCTCTCAGATGACTAGCATCAACAACTACGACTGGTGTACAATGATCGAATCTTTTAATGAATGCTTGTAGAGCGATAAATACATACAAGAACGCATTATCATCTATCTTCTTCATTCTTATATGTGAATCCAGATAGGTAGTATTTAGAACATATAAGTATGATGGCAGTTTCCCATAAGATGCTAATGGCTTACCCCTCAATTCTTCTAACGTTCTTTCCTTTGCCCTTCAACATAAAGTGTATGTCAAATCTATACTAAAATCTTCCTTCATGTTATTTTTTATTTCTGTCGCACTGTATTTTCTTTTGTGGTTTTTGAATTTCTGTTTAACCATACCAGCTATCAACATACTAGTTGCATGCACCTTTGAATAGATATTGTCCTTCACCGGGCATGTATGCTGAGGTCTGAATTCTCTTATTCTAAACATTCCTGTTTCTCCTATTCCTGATGCACGCATTAAAAACTCACAATTTCTTGATTTGCAAAATAATGTAAGCCTGCACGCAACATAATTTATTACATTAAAAATACATATCCAAACTAATATTAAACAAGATCTAAGAGATATAGAATGTACGTACGTTTTCTTACTTGACCTTTTACTGCGCCTTTGAAACTTCTCCCTAATTGAATAGTCCTTCGTGACTGACTTTAAAATTCTTTTTCTCAAGTAAACCTGGTATTCCTCAACATGCTTATGATGTGGGTCTGAGATAATCACCTCGACAGGATCCATCTCAAAAATATCTAAAGCTTCTGTATTTTCACAAACCGTCAAAGCTCCTTCATTTGCTGTATTTATCACTGTTTCTAATTTGTTACAGTTGATTCCTCTTTCAGCAACACATATAGATGAACTTTCCAAGTTGCTTCCTACAAATTTATCCAAAATGCTTACATATAAAGGAAGACAATTCATGTCTTGTATCAACTTTTTCTGCAATATAAACACTTTTAAACCCATATCGTTATGTATTTCTATCTGCCCTGCATTAGGAGTGATTTGATATTCCACTAGAATACGTTTGATGGTTAAATCCACACTTAAGTGAGATGCCAAAACATCGTGCAACTCAACGAATGTGGCTGATGTGCTCAACAGTATAGCATCAGTGACATGTTCTTCGAAGTTCTTTTCATACGTCCATCGACCAAAGTGCTTCACAAGGACTGGTATGCTTCCCATTTCTAAAATACAAAATACACAAACTATTTGATCAAACAGAAGTAAAACAGGCACCAAACATATCATCACATATACACTTATACTCTCAAATTTCCACAAGCAAAACAAAAATACATATGCAGTGTTTACATATATCGCATATAAAATACATATGCAGTGTTAAAACTAAGCATATCAAAAAAATACATCTGGAGCATAACTAATTTGTAATTTGATATGTTACATACCAATTTGTCAAATATCCCTTCTTATAACACGCACTTTTCAGATTTACGTGCAAACAAAGATACACAACCAACATCTCAATTAAAAAAATACATACACACAAGATTACCTTAAACTAAAATATTTTTGCAAATATACATTTATATATCAAAATTCCTGCAACAAAACAAAAAATACATATGCACCATTACCATTAACAATATCAAAAATACATATGCAGTGTTATCATTAAACACATCAAAAATTCACATGGACGAAGATATTTTATACTTTTATCTGGGTTCATAGAATAACGTCAACTTCAACAGAAACATTCGTTCAATCAATTATCTAGTATTTCAAAAAAAAAAAAAATTGAATGTATTTCAATTCGAAAGTTGTTTACAATTATTCTATTGTTAAAACAATCAATATAACAACAAACGATCATAAAAAATAGAGTCGAATATTGACTTTTTTCCCATTGAAACAACTTTAAAGATGAAATTTGCAATAGATACTTGAATTCCAATTTTACTGCTGTCTTGATTATAACTATAATTTGTTTTACAATTTTTTCACATACAAATTAACGACGACAACCAAAACTTGATAAGCACATCAGTAATGGTAAAAAAAAAAGTGAACTGAATTGCAATAATGGTTATGTACCTTGAACAACAGTAATGGTTGAATTTTCAACTGACAGTTGAATTCAAACAAATATAACAGATGAATCAACAATTGAATTTGATTCAATCAAATAATTGATTCATTTTGCAATTGCTGTTAATTTTGCATAAGAATCAGTTCAATTTGATTAAGCAATACAGGGTTGGTTTAGAAGAAATTGAAAAAAAAATATGCAGTTGTTAATGGTGAAAAACTGAAATTTGAATTATTTGATTATAACGGATGTCAAGTTTTTTAAGTGTTTTAAATGGAAAAGGAATCAACATATTTACTTGATTGGTAATTATACCATATATAGCTCAACTAATTTCAGTTAATTAAGTGCAATAATTTTTTTGTAGATGTATTTTTACAGCATCATTTTTTAAAAATACAAAATAAAAGTTGCTATAAAATGTAATTATGAAACTGTTGCTATAAAATTAGTAATTAGGCTCTTAAGTATGCTACATGTGAATTTTACCCTAGATAATATTAGTCCATATACTCTAAAGACACGTATTTCGCTCCATACCTCTGTACACTTTGCAGTTTCAGGTGTCGTTTGGTTGAAAATGTAGTTATGCTGGGATTAGTTATGATGGGATAAGTTATGATGAGATAAGTTATACTGAGATTAGTTATGATGGGATAAGTTATGATGAGATAAGTTATACTGGGATTAGTTATGCTGAGATTATTTTTTATTGAGTGTTTGGTTTGTTGTTTTCAAATTAATATGCATGATATAATTTCTAAGAATAAAGTATTTGATTACCAAAATACCCCTATCTTATTTAACATCTTTTTTGTTTATATATATTTGTTTTCAAGCTTTAAATATTTATTCTTTAAAATAAAACTTCTATCTTATTTAGCTTAATTTTTTTGTGTGTGCATTTTCATGTTTATATCGTGTGTATTTTAAAAATAAAACTTTCATCTTATTTAGATTTAATTATTTTGCATGTGTCTTCCCATGATTATACCGTGTGCGTTTAAAAAAAAAATCTTACTACATCTTATTTAGTTTGAATTAAAAATTTCCAACTTTAGTTTATTAAAGTAAAAAAAGATTTGTTGTTTATGTCACTTCATTTAAACACATATTACTCATATAATATAGAATATTAAAATTCATTTTAATTGATATATACAATATCAATTTTCAAGTTATTAAAAAATTATTTAATCTAAAATATGTAATTGAACAATAGAGTCGATTATGAAACGATAATGTATATTGAAACTAGGCAACGCCTTTGTAGTTGTTAAATATTTTATAGATTACTAGTGAATGGTAATTATTATTATAAAATCTACTTACTTTAGTTAATCTTTTCATTGTGTAGTAAGAACTTTTTGTGTTATCAATTCACAAAAATAACACTTGGAAGGAAAACGTTGATGTTGAATTCCATTTTTCTATGCTTAAAAAATCATAGTACCTACATTTTGTTGGATATATAAAAAATTATAGTACCTAGTTTTGATCCTTATTATGTATGAATCTAACATATTTTATTTTTTAATTTGTTAATTTTGCATTTTGATCCTTTATATAAGAAAATAGCGTATAAGTTTATAAAATTCACAAGCAATGGAATGAAAAAAAAATGCAAAGTTTAATTAATAAGAGGCTAATTTTTCTTAGCCATATATTTCCTTCATTCCAAAATAAGATATTTTAATCTTTTTAATTTGTCATAAATAACACGTTTTGGATAATCAAGTAGATATCAATATTCTTTTTTAAATTTCAAAAGCAATGATTAAAGATGATGAAAAAGATTGGAGAAATGTGTTTGTAATGAATTTGGGACATTTTTGTCATTTCATAATCTATCCTGGGATAAATTAAGGTGGGATAACTTATACCACCAAATATGTGGTATAACTTATTCCGGGACTATTATTAATCCCGGGATAAGTTATCCCAAGTATTGCCAAATCAAACAGTGTATTAAAAAGTTTATCCCGGGACTATTATTTTATCCCGGAATAACTTGTCTTAGTACCTCACACCAAACGGCCCCTCATAGTTTTCACCATTTTTTTTATCGCTATTGCTTTTTCAGGTTGTTTGCTCCGTAATTTTATTATAGTATCCTTAATTAATTATTATAAATTATTTATATATATAAAAAATAATAATTATTATTAAAAATTAATAATATTTAATTAAAAGAGTAAAATAGATATTTATAACATGTCTACTTTAGCTGCTTCAACCATAATTTTATTATATCACCCCTAATTAATTATTATAATTCATTTATGTATTAAAAAATTAATAATTTTAAATTCATAATTTTACTATCTTGCCCTTAATTAATTATTATAAATCGTTATGTACTAAAAATTAATATTATTTAATTAAAAAAGGTAAAATAAACATTTATGATATGTGTGCTTCAACAATAATTTTACTATATCACCCCTAATTAATTATTATAAGTTATTTATGTATTAAAAGACTAATAATATTTTATTAAAAAAGTAAAATTTATATATATAACATGTCTGCTTTAGCTACTTTAATCATAATTTTACTAAATATCACCCTAATTATTATAAGTCATCTAAGTATTAAAAAAATAATAGTATTTAATAAAAAATATATAAAATGATAATTAACACTCGATGTTTTAAACTAACTTGACATTTTATATGAGGTCCACTTAAATTTTTTTCACAAGTATTTTGTTTATATTATTTTTGCTATATCACTTTTAGTTAATTGTTGTAAGTCATTTAAGACATGTTTATTTCGCTGCTTCAATCGTTGTTTTACTAAATCACCCTTAATTAATTATTATGGTCATCAAAGCATTGTTCCGCTTAAATTTGAATAGAAAAGTATTATAAATCACAATAATTAAAATTTTAAATTATTTAAAAATATAATTGACTATTGATGATACAAAAATTTAAACAAGGAGCGTAACATATGTTATTTGAAAATTACATAAAAAGTATTATAAATTACAATAGTTAACCACATAAAATATTTAAAAATAATTTAATCTGTTATATATTTCAAAAAATATGTAAAAAATACTATAAATCATAATAATTAACAACTTAAAAAAATTAAAAGATATAAAATATTTGATTGACTTTCAAAATTATATTAGTGTCACTTAATTTGGAATAGAAGAAAGATATTATAAATCACAATAATTAACAACTTCAGTTATTTTAAAAATATAATTGACTATAAATTCCACAAAAGTTTGAACAAGGAGAGTAACGTGTATTATTTGAAAATTATATAAAAAATACGCATGACTAGATAACCCTTTATTATATGATTAAAAAGATCAAAACTTTAAAACGCATCAAATTTTGTCATTTATATGAATAAAATATACATAATTATCTTGTGAGACTTGATTCTTTAAAAAATACTATCCAGTAATTAATATGTTAATTTTGTGTATCCGTGTTTTATAATTCATTATTTGAATTGACATTAATTTAAATTATTGTATATAATTAAAATATTTAATATTGGGCCCGGGCCATGCTTCTCTATTAAGTAAAAAGAAAAGGAACTCACATGGTTTCCTAAAAGAGTAAATACTTTTTCCCCTTTCCTTACTAGAATTCACTAATTGATATTCTTCACTATAACAATGAATAGAAAGTGAAAAACAGAAAAAAAGCAAAAGATACTTCTTTTTTTTGCATTTATGTGACTTATATTAAAAAAACAAGATAATTTGAAATGAAAACTAATTGAATCGATTTTAAAGAATTACAGGTTAAAAATTAATCAAATAAAATGGATCAAAAAAAGATTGATCGATGTATTATTTTAGCACTAGACTACCGATGTTAGTTGGTTTAGATTTTCATTTTATTTATTTATACTCTTTAATTATATTTTTATGTGAAAAATAGCAGACAAATTCTGCTGCCAATTTTCTTAAAGAGAAATTTAATTATCAACCGCATCAATTGATCGCTTTTATAAAATTGGCTAAATATTTAATTAAAAGACTAATTAACTCGATGTGTTTTTATAAAAAATATGTTTTTATTTATTTTAAATAATTATAAATATATTACAGGGATGGATTTATCAATTTATTTAATACATAACATCGACACTATTTTTACACATTTTTTTAATATAAGGACGAGTTTTGTCATGGTGCAAATAGGAGCAGGTCACAATTATATTTCAGCTACCAATTGAAAATCAAAATTATCAATCATTAGGTCATTAATAAAATTAATTTCGAAATAAGTTATTTTAATTATTAGTTTATTAATAAAATTAATGTCGAAATAATTTATTCATCGAACATTGTAAAGGCAAGAGTGAAGCTTTTTTGTTCACCATAACTCAGTTTCCCATAGGAGAAGAATCTATAATCAGTCGGGTCAATTCCGGGTCATTGCTGATGCCCGGTTCAAAATCGGAAACCCTAAGTTCTTTGTTCCGTTCGGCTAGTAAATTATCAAAGCAATGGAAATCTGCTTCACCTAAAAATTCAGCTGAAGATATTGCCCTTAAAAACTATGTATCCTCCAAGCCACTTAGTGAAATTGCTGCTGAAACTTTGAAGTTTAACTCACATGGTAACTACACTTTCCCTAATTCTTACTATTTGGTTGAACTTTACTTTTTTGTTTGATTTCATTTTTATTAGTGGAATGGGTAGAAAATGGTAAATTATCCATTGATATTTTAAACTGGGCAAATATTGTTGTGACATATGTTTTTAGTATAGTGGACGAGTATCGTTGTATAGAGGGAGTATTTGATTTCAATTTTATTCATGGAATGGGTAGAAAAGGGTAAATTATCCATTGTTTTTTAAAAATGGACAAATATTGTTGGACGTCTATTTTTAGTATAGCGGACAGAGGGAGTGAAAAATAGTGACTTTCTGAGGTAATAACTCGTAATTATTACTTGAGGCACCCAAGGGTGTGGTTTATGAAGTGGTTGAGAATCACAAGGCCTTAGGTTTAAATCCAAATAGAGACGAAAAAAGTTAGGTGGTTTTTTTCCATCTGTTCTAGTTTGGTTGATAGAGTTACCTAGTAGGTATATGGTGGGAGGTGGCCAATATCGTGTGGAATTAGTCGAGGTGCGCAAAAACTTGTCTGGATACCATGGTTATCAAAAAAGAAACTCTTAGTTGAGTTGAGTGACCTTTTTTCTTGAAATTGGAGATAGGGGAATGGGAAATAAGGGAGGGGATGACAATGTGAGGAATCGAAAACTCATCAACAACGTAAAACTTCAGGTAGCCAACCAATTGAGCTATATGAGAAATCAACTTCTAGCGGTCTATGAAGTGGTTGAGAATTACGTGGTCTTAGGTTCAAATTCTAACAGAGACCAAAAACACTAGGTGGTTTTTTCCTATCTGTTCTAGCCTTGGTGAATAGAGTTACCCGGTACCCGTTGCTAGTGAGAGGTGGCTAATATCATATGGAATTAGCCGAGGTGCACGAAAGTTGGTCCCGACGCCATAGTTATCAAAAAAAGTAACTATTGGTTGAGTTGAGTGACCGTTTATTTTGAAATTGGGGATGGGGGTAGGGGAAATGAGGGAGGTGATTAGTAGGGAATGGAACACTCACCAACAAGGTAAAAATTCATGGACCAATTGATTTATTTGAGAAATCAACTCCTTGTTATAAAGGAAAAATCAACTCCTTGTTATATATATATATTGAAATTAAGGATAAGGGAAGGGATTTTCTTTACATAACCGTATCATTAGTTGTAGTATTACTCTTGTAGTTTCTTGTCTTTTGAGTTTGGTTATTATTTGTGATTTTTTGCTATTTCTTTCTCTATACTGCTTTAGACTATTTTTTTCTTGAGTTGAGGGTCTATCGGAGACAGTCTCTGTACCTCTAAGGTATTGGTAATAAAGTTGTACATATACTCTACCCTCCTCGAACCTTACTTGAGATTGCACTGGATATGTTGTTGTTGGGATAGGGGAAGGGAAATATGGGAGGGGATTATAATGTGGAAATCGAATACTCACCAACGCAGTGAAAATTTAGGTAGCCAACCAATTGAGCTATATGAGAACTCAACTCCTTTTTATAAAGTCAAAAGGAGAAACACTTAAAATTGCTTAATTATTTTATGTAAAGGAGAAATACTTAAAATTGCTTAATTAATTTTCATTTGTTTGTTTGTTTGTGCAGGAGAATCACCAACACTGCTGTCAAGAGAATTATCATCGATTTTCTGTGGTATGTTTTTCTTCTTTCTCTCCCCCCCCTATTTTGGGTTGTGTTAATTCGATAAATCAGGTGCATCCTTGATAATTTATATCTTAGGGTTGTTTGGTCCAAAGCAAGGTTAATCCTGAGATTGATTATAACTAAGATAGATAGTCCCACTTTTATATGGGATAGATAATCTTGTGATTATTGCCGAAATGCAGGGTAAGACTGCTTTCCTTATGGTCCGGCCTTTTCCACACAGTGGGAGCTTAGTGCCCTGGGCTGCCCTTTCTAGACAATCTCATGATTTTGGTATAAATTTTATCCTAGTTTAAGTGTACACCCACAAGGTCACAACCAAACAACCAAATGCATTTATAAGTGAAGAGTTGACGAAAATAACCCCCCTACTGCTTGTAAACAAATGGGCCGTAAGTCTTGGATAAGTTCAAAACCGAGAAGGATAACTAACTTACGCTGGAGCATTTTTTCTTTTAGTTATTACCTTTCCTCTGTGTATTCTTTTATTGACTCTTTGATTGTTTTCTTTTAACTTTGCTATATTGTGTTATGAATGCACATTATGATAGATACCATCATATTGTTAGTTTGTTACAACATCATGTTTTGCTTATTGTACTTAAGACAATATTAGTGTGTTGGAGCTATAATGAAGAGGCCCTCCGGCTTTCGTGCGAGTTTTATTTTTCAGGTATTGACTAAATTGAATACTTCCGTTGGTTTGGATTTGGGAACTTTCGATGTGTACAAAGTTGTCCTACCTCTAGATAGAAGTTGTTATTACCTTCATCTACATTGAAATGGTATATCTGTCGGTATGTCTTGTTTCCTTTCCTTCCTCATGAGTCCTGATTTTGTGAGTGTGGGGTATCTTGGAACTTCAGTAACTCATGCTGTAACCTTTGAAGTCTTAAACAATAGTTTGAGAACTCCTAAATGAGTCACAACAACTTGTCAATTGGCATATTGGAGAGTTCTGCCACAATGTCTAAAATGTCATTCCCCAGTTTGGAATTTGAACCTTTTGTGGTTCTCTGTCTTAGGAATTTCTTGTAATGGTAGCTGATAGCAAAAAGATTGAACGAACATGTAAACTATGATGTTGGTCCAGACCGAAGGTCTCAGAAGGTTAGCTCAGGCTGAGAAAATCCAAAAAATATCATCAATGTTTACAGGGATATGAAAATTCCAACTGTACGAACTAGCTAAGCATTTTCTAGTGGTATTTTTATTTTATTGTTTCTAGAGCATTCAAAGATGGTGCTTTAAGATCTTTTCCTATGCTTAATGGCTTGGAAACTGCATGTTCTTTTTAAAAGATTCCTTGTGATGTAATTAGATGTGGACAAAGAATGAATTACATAGAATATCTATTTGTGTTTGCATGTCACGTGTATGTAATTCCCTTACAAACCATTTATCTACGTATTCTTCTGATTATCTTTTATTTTAGGTGATTTAGATTCTGATTTGACCGATTCAGAAGAAAGTAGTTATAGAAGTGGCCTGGAAAATGTATTGGATGTACCATGGTTAGCAAATGAAGGAAAATGCAACACGTCAGCACGGCAGAAAGTAATTTCACGAGAAAGAAAGGAAAAGTGGACCTTCAAGAATACTGAGATAAGTCGTTTCCACCAGTTGGTTAACCAATGTGGCTGTAAATTGGGGGCTGATACTACGATTAAAGTGTTCGGAAAATTGGGACGAGAAACTGGCATGAAAGAATATAATTCTCTAATAAAACTCTGTATAGAGAGGGCGAGAGAAACTAATGATGAAGAGGTGTCGTTGCAGAAACTTTCAAAGGCTTATCAACTTCTTAAATCAATGACGGAACAGGGTTTCCAAGTAGAAGAGGAGAGCTATGGTCCAATTCTTATGTATTTTGTTGATTATGGCATGGTACAGGAGTTTGATTTTTACTGCGAGCTCATTATAGATAGAAATGCTGATTCACTTGCAAGATTAGCTTACTATGAGATGTTGCTTTGGACTAAAGTTCAAAATGAAGATAAAATAGAAGAACTCCTCTACCATCTTTCTCTTTATGATGGTACCGATAAATCTGTCTTCCAAGGTTTGCGAATTACTGACACATGCTCTATTACTATTTCAGATTGTATTAACTGATTGTTTGATTCTGTTGGTATATTAGAAGTTACGTGTGGTACGTTGCACTTAATGATTAGTTATTAAATGCTTGAGTTACATGCCTCTTTTTGTCATGTTTACTGGATCTTTTTTTAAAAATCAAGTTTGTTGCATATTATGTTTGTAATTCATTTGCAAATTGTTATGAATTTAGACTATGTCCTTGCAATGTCATACAAATTGTTCTGAAATGCATGAGTTTGTAGAAGCCGTGTATGCACTAATACTATATTTTAAAATTTCACAATGTTGAACATGTTGCAGAGAACTATCTCTTAGCACTGTGCGAAAGTAACCGAGTTAAGGATTTTGAGAGGCTTCTACAAACTATTGACACAACAACTATTTCATCTACTGCTTCTCTCACAAATATCTTCAAGTTCTTGGGGAAGTATCGATTGGAGTCCTCTGCGGTGAAGCTTCTCCAGGAGTTGGTAACAAGTGGTAAACTCGTCACTTTGATATAGTTGATTCAGCAATAACAAGACTCATGTTTCAAAAAATCATTTCTAATCACATGGGATTCTATAAAGTGAAGGTTACCATAATTGTTTAACTCATAGGGGTGACCTTCATGTCGGTATCATGTCCCAGTTCATCTTAGAAATTATTATCAAATTTTGTGAATTGATATTGCTATACAGTTTTCTCCAAAAATTTTTTTTATTGTAAATAAATTACTGTATACGGAAAACGCTGCAAGTATAGGCATCAGTTGAAAGGAAATTGAAGACTTTCCTTTTGTTGTTGTTGTTAGAAAATCTGTAACTTGTATGATAATGTTGTTGATTAAGAAATCACTCTTATCTCTTCAACTTATATGTCGTTCACACATTCTAATGTAGTCTCTCTCAAAGCAGGTAATGGAGAAAAAGTCATCTCAAATTTCATTTACACTTATACAACTAGCATCCCAAGTTTAGCAGTAAGAAACTTTTCATCAGTTCTGCTTGTAATCTCTCTTGGTATATAATTTGCATGATGCTTGCATAAGTTTAAAAAGTGTTAAATGCCGAATAAAAAGATTGTTGGATAAAATATATAAGGATTGTTTGTTTGCTCAAATCACAAGTTAAATTAGCATATTAAACTTTGTGCTCAGTTAAACGGTGTAACCGATGCACATGCACCGGAATAAATGGAAGTTAAAGGGAGTATAACTTTTCGAGAATAGTAGCAATACAGTACAGAAGATCAAACTTAATTGTATTCTGTTGTTTTGTTTTTGGTGCAATCAGGTCTATTCAGAAGATACTATATCTATCCTAGACACTTTAGGTTCTTGTTAGGATGGTAGGCCTATTTTGCTTTCTTTTGCTCGCATGTATATATGGTTTCAGTACAACCTATGTACTGATTTGTGCTTAATATATACAACCGTTACCTTCTCCAACAATCTTTTCTTGTATTTCGCGCTTCTAATTAAATTTTTTTCTCCAGATATTAATACTCTAGATTGAATAATCATTTCTTTTCTTTGCTAGTGCAGATTTGGTTGGACATTTTAAGTAGTAACTATGCTTGTACTCATTATCTGTTCATCAGTGAAATGTTTACTCTGATTGCTCTGTTGTATATGGAAGGTTGAAGATATTATCCTTGAATTCAAAAATTTACATGCTGAGTTGGAGCTTAAGCTAGCATCGTCCCAGTACCAGAATCTCATTAAGTACTGTTGTGAGTTATTTAAGGTATGAACTGATTATTTAGAGATGTCTTAGAGATATTCTATGGACTATGGAGTGCTTGGAGACTTCTTTATGCAAAAATAAGAGCCATTACATGTTCTGGTTGATATGTAAACTTCTCTAATGTACTAATAGTTGCAACTTTGTAAATAGGTACATGCTGCACTAGATATGGTTGATCTAATGTTTGAAGGAGGTATGAAATTATCGTTGGAGACATTGAATTCCATACTAGAAGCCTGCGATAAAAGTTGTGAGTATCAGTTGGTAGGTTAGCTTGAATCTCTTTGCTTTTTGCTTTTTTAGTTCATGAGCTTAATATGTGAGTTCTCGTGTAGTTTGGGCTAGGGCATATAAATTATATGAGATTTAACTGCCACATGTGTTCCTTGGTTGTTATCATAAATTTGCTATCATGTATATATAGTTAGAATACAGGTTGGATGCTCAATGCTGAACTTGGAGAAAGAATCACAACGTCCTAGGCAACATCTTTATGCGAAAAACTAATGTACTAAAATAGTTAGTGAAGGACTAAAACCCTTGGAGTCCTTGCACTTTAGCACTGGCCATGGCATTCAAAAAATTATGGTAAACAAAGACCAGATGGCTGCTAAAGTGCATAGAGAAGGATTTTGTTCACTTGAGGATTAGCCACCTCTCTGTTATTTCTCTTTGGTGCACCTATGAGGTTCATGTATGTTTAGAAGATTTGGTGTCATAGAAAATCATATCCTTTCGTAAGGTTTTTATTTTTTGGTATAATTCGTGTATATAGGTGTTTTTTGTCCTGCATTAATAAGATTTTATGCCATTGCCAAGTGTGCACTAAGAAGTTATTTTATGCAGTTAATGTCAATTGTCAGGGCAAAAGAAAGAATTAGTTCTCCTCCTCAAAAGAGAAGAGACTTATTTCTCTTATAAGCAACAAAGTTAGAGTCTCCAAATAGGTTTAAGTATTAAATAGCAAATGGACTTCACAAATATTGATCCTTGTCTTATTGTGCCCGAATAAGTACTAAGTTTATGATGTGATATAAAATAAAAGGTAAAGTCTTCATGGCACTGATAGATTCTTCTGTTGAATTTAGCCTGTGCGTGTTCTCTTATTCCTTCATTGTCAACTGACATTTATTACTGCTCGGCTGATTCTTTGAATTGAAAATTACATTAGTAGTTTTTCCAGTGAGTGGCTAATTCCCGAGTGATTATATTCCAAATTGTCCATTGTGTGTCTCTCTTTGATTCATATATTGTTGGGGTAAAGCATGTTTTAATGTTTATCCTCATGAATCTTAGGTTCATCGAATATATTCATTGATACTTCGTCACGATATCAAACCAAATTGCGAGACCTTCAGGATTATGATAAATATGACTGTGAGGTCGAAGGATGTAAGTTTCCTCTTCTTATCGGGGAATAATATTTGTATATGGATATTGAATGAGTGACTTAACTAGTCAAGCTCTGTGTTCTCTGTGTTGTCCTAAATGCAGTTTGAAGGCGCATATGGCATGCTCAAGGATTTGGAGAAGTTCAACGTGAGGCCTACCCCAGGCATGTACAATGCCATAATGGCAGGATATTTCCGAGAGGTGGGTTCCCCTTTTATCGTGCTATCCTCTATGCTTGAGTTTCCATACATTTGAGCAGTAAGGTATACCTCTTTAGTGAATCTAGACATAATAAGAACGCTAGCTAGTTTATTTAATAATTTCACTAAATTGTGTGCAGAAGTTGATTGTATCTCTACAAGAGTTGTACAACTAGAGCTAGGGGTCATCTGATTACTCTTGTTATTGAAAATAATTCTGGTTTCATATTCTGCATCAATTGTTAGCTGCTTGTTGATCATATTTGTTTTTGTATGAAAACTCACTTCGCTTTATGTGCATATTGAATGGTAAATACACATATTAGTAATTGTGCATACACACTAATAAATGCACATAAATGCTATTTATATTACTGCTTATTTAGTTAATTATACTTATTGTATTGTTGATTTAATTCTAAGTAATGTTTGTATTTTTTGTTTAAAAATTAGAAAAAAATGTTTAAAATTGATTTTTTATAATTGTAAGAGTAATTCAATGTTAATTATTCATTATCTCATATTTTAAGATACTCGGTCTTAGATATCCTGTTACAATTGTTCATTATTATGGGAGAATTTATAGTTTGTTATTATGAGTTAATTATTATAATCTTTAGCTTTTCTATACTAACATAAATCATGTAGTTGATACATATATGTGATGGCAAGCACCCAATGGTAGTGGTCGATGTAATGGGAGGAGAATTATGAGGTCTCAGGTTCAAATTCCAGCGGAGACAAAATTACTAGGTGCAAGTCATTACATATTGAGTTACATGTATTCATATCTTAGTTACTTTTGGTAACCATGCAGGTGCCTTTCTCTTGTTTCTCTTATATTTCGAAGATCTAGCATATACTGGATAGTGGATATACTATTGTTCTATAAGGAAAAAAAAAATGCTCCCAGGCATGGTAACCAAGGACCTTCTCTCTCCTACTTTCTAGGACCGTAGAGGTCTCATTCCGGCGCCGATCACCGTCAACAGACCTTTTTTTTTTCCTTCTCAACCAGTCAATAGTCATCCACTGTGATTATTGCTGCAGCCCCTTTCTTCTATTTACTTATCTACACAATTCAATGGCAGAAAACAGAATCTATTTCAATGCAGGCTTCAAATCTTTTGATATTACAAGATGGAGCTATGGCAACTCAACATGGTTTGATTGGGTAGAGAGAAGTAGAAACAGAATGCATAGGATAACTCTGAGCAGAAAGACTCTGGAATGGATCTGCCACATACTCAAAGTAGCTTCGAAGGATAACAAAAATATGGTGAGAAGGTAGAGGACAAAAGAACAAGTGGCTGAATATTATGGCACCAGAAAATATAATACACACGGAAGGTACATGAGCTTTCTGTCTCTGAATAGGGAGGCTAGAGAAGTTATTATTGTCCCCGAACTAGCCATAAATGCAGGGTGGAAGGACATAGCATTAAAGATTGAAAGATTCATAAATGCTAATCACCTAAGTACCAGTAAACAACCTTCAAAACAGACTGTTCCATACGCCCGGATGGTTGAGAGCAGTAAATGGCAACAAGGTCGTAATGAAGGCTCTGACAATTTGAAAGGCCCTCTAGGGAGAAGCATTACTGGATCTCTTAGAGGTGTGGAGATACCCACCCTAGCAGATGTAAGAAGGTGGGCATCTTGGACTTGGAAGGAAGCTTTTGGAGTCAACATATATGAAATGGCAGGGCATAATTTTCTCTTTGAGTTTCCAAATAAGCACATGGCTGAACAAATACTACAAGGAGATTGGGTTTGGAGAAAGTCAAAAATTCATCTAGAATTGTGGAACCCACTCTTTGGTTGTGTATTATACAAGTAAAATCAAAAAACATGGATCAGAGCCATCGGACTGCCAATGCATTTGTGGTCCAAAGAAACCTTTCAAGAAATAGGAGATAAATGTGGAGGGTGGTGCAGAACAGAGGAGGAAACTGAGCTGAGGAACCATCTCAAATGGGCGCGTATCGAGGTCAAGGGAGATGGCCGGAAAATACCCAACGAGATCTGCATTACTAAAGAGGGTTACATCTTCAAAATCCCGATTTGGATAGAAAAAGCTACAACTTTTGAGAGGTTGCTGGTAGCAGCGGCAAAACCCATGGCGGAAGAATTGGTGACAGGAGAAACCCTAGAAAAGGGTTTTACCTAGAGGTCCTTGCTTCGCGAGAAAAGACGAAGGACAATGACCTGCGGATAAGATCTTCTTTCGAAGTTATCACAAAAATACCATCCTTGACAGCTGTTGACTGGAGTACACACGTGGGCTGTAATTTTAAGTTACACTCATGTGAGGAACATGTGACAATTTTAAGTCAAGAAAAGGAGACCCCAAATATATCCAAAAGCGGGCTGGCCCAACAAAATCAAGTGCTACAACAAAAGAAAAGTCCGTAAGCCCAACTCAACTCAGGTGTATTCATTGATGAACTGTGGGAAGAAATTATGAGGCTAAGAACAGTAGTCCCACAAGTCGATAGAGCAGAAATCACAGAAGAGCTTCAGATTTCCATTAAAAACCCAGGTGCAGGTATCAACACAGAAAATAAAACAAGTTTTGAGGAAGGATCAATTGAGAAAGTGGGGGAAATGATGGGGAGGAAGGAAACGGCACCTGGAAATTACATGGAGCAACAAACCATGTTGGGTAATTCATGCATGGGAGGAGAGTTATGGAACGCGGAAGAAGCAACACCAATAGCGACAGCAGCATCAACGGATATTATCGAAATGGGGAAATCCACATCAGCATGGGTTCGGCAGAACATAATCAAGCTAGGGAAAATGTTCGGAGCTGATTTCAAAGGTTATGAAAAGGAAACCCTTGAGTTACTTATGCAAGTAGATGCCTGTAGACAAGCTAGGAGGTTGGAGACATCCTCAGAGATCAGGAAAAACAGGTTTAAGGGTGCCAATGAGCTGAAGAATTTAATCACTTTTGATGTTAAATTCAAAAGTAAAAAGGCAGAAACTAGGGGAAAGGGTGTTCACAGTCTGATCCATGAAGCTAAACCCGGTGTCATGGAATGTTAGAGGATTAAATGATGGGGGAAAAAAACAATGGTGAAGAACTGTATTGAGCAATGGAGGGCTGATATAGTATGTCTTCAAGAAACAAAGTTACAGGGGAACTTGCAAGAGATAGTAAAACAATTATGTGGAGGGAGATGGGTTAATTTCGTGTGTTTAGAAGCTAGTGGTACTAGGGGTGGTATCATTATGCTATGGGATAGAGCTTTAATGCCATATATATTACTCTGATTCCAAAGAAAAAGGGGCCAAGGAGCTAAAGGACTTTAGACCAATTAGCTTGATAGGAAGTTTTTATAAGCTACTGTCTAAAGTGCTAACTGAGAGGTTAAAAAGGTTGATGGCTCCGCTAGTAGATTCTCAGCACATGGCTTTCATCCAAGGAAGATAGATTATGGATGCAGTGCTGATTGCTAATGGAGCAGTAGATTCAAGGCTGGCTCAAAAGAAATCTGGAATCTTATGCAAATTGGATATTGAAAAAGCTTATGATCATGTGAATTAGGGGTTTCTACTTAACACACTCAAGAGAATGGGATTTGGGGAAAAGTGGATTAGATGGATTAGTTTTTGCATGTTCACGGTGAAGTTCTCAATACTAATCAATGATGCACCTGAAGGCTTTTTTGCATCCCAAAGGGGTATAAGACAAGGAAACCCTTTGTCCCCTTTTTTGTTTATCCTTGCCATGGAAGTCTTAATAATATGATCAAGAATGCAAAAGACAATAGATGGATTTCAGGTTTTGAGGTGTCAACAAGAAATGGAGATAACCTGGAGGTGACACTTCTCTAATATGCTGATGATACAATGATCTTTTGTGGGGCAGAAGAGGAGCAGATAAGATATTTAAGAGTAATTTTAGTACTCTTTGAAGGCATTTCAGGTTTGCATACTAATTGGAGGAAGAGCCATGTGTCCCTATTAATCTAGTTCCAAAGATTGATCTTCTTGCCTCAATCATAGGAGGTGAAGTGGGAGCCTTACCATCTATATACTTAGGTATACCTCTGGGGCCTAAATCAAGATAAAAAGATATATGGGACTCTGTTTTGGAGAAATGTGAAAAGAAGCTTTCTAGATGGAAAGCCCAGTACTTGTCTATTGGGGGTAGACTTATCTTGGTTAATGCAGTTCTTGATGCCCTTCCAACTATGCTTACTTTATTTCCAATCCCTGCAGATGTGGTACAGAGGCTGGATAAAATTAGGAGGTTCGTTTTTTGGCAAGGACATAAAACCAGAAAGGGTTATCACCTAGTCAAGTGGAAAGTGCTGATATCCAAAAAGAAACAAGGAGGTCTAGGAATGAAAAATTTGAAAAACCAGAGCAAAGCTCTGAAAATGAAGTGGTTGTGGAGATATGCTCATGAGCAACATTCCCTATGGAAAAAGGTGATCAAATTGAAGTACGGAGAATTAGATGGTTGGGTTACTAAAGAAGCAAACAACCCATATGGGGTTACTGTTTGGAGATCTATCAGATGTTGGTGGCCTATTCTTCTTAATCACACTACCATTTCAGTCAATGATGGTGGAAGAACTGCTTTCAGGAAAGACAAGTGGTTAGGTAATAGGAGTTTATCAGTAGTGTTTCCAAATTTGTTTGATTTAGTGCTAAACCAGAACAGTAATGTGGCAGACATGTGGTCTCCTCAAGGGTGGAATCTACTCTTCAGAAGAAGATTGAATGACTTGGAAATTCCAAGAATGGTTGAGTTGCTCAAATATCTTGACACATTCCAAGGGGTAAAAAATAGGATGGACAGATTATGGTGCGATGGACACAATAAAGGAGAATATAAAGTAAGTTCAGGATACAAGTGCCTAAATGATACTAGTATGTCGAACAACATCTGCCCATGGAAACAAATTTGGAAAGCTCAAACACCTTTGAAGGTGGCATGTTTCTCTTGGCTATTAGCAAAAGAGGCACTCTTGACACATGAAAACCTAAGGAAGAGGAATATCGTCTTAGTTGCACACTGTTGTTTGTGTGGAGAAGCAGCTGAGACAGTGGGACATCTATTGTTACATTGCAGAATTACTGATCAACTATGGAAGATTTTTATCAATCTCAGAGGCATACAATGGACAATGCCTAGCAAGATTGTTGACACTCTTTGTAGTTGGGAAGAAGCTGGAAGTGGAGCCAAGAGCAGGAGAATTTGGAGAAGCATCCCACTTTGCATTTGGTGGACTCTCTGGAGGGAGAGGAATGCTACAAATTTTGGAGATAGGAATAGGACAGTCCAAAGAATTAAAACTGAATGCATTTTGCTTTTGTGTTTTTGGTGTACAAAGAAATCTCCTATAGAAGCAGAAGATATCCTAGGAGTTTTAGAGTCATGCTAGGATCAAGAACTTCTTTTATTTCAGTTGTAAAGGGGTCTTTTCTGCACTACCCAAGTGCTGGTATTTAATACAAATGTTACTTTCTCAAAAAAAAAAATAAAAATTACTAGGTGATTTCTTCCCATCTGCTAAGAATCCTTGATGGACAGAGTTATCTGATACCTATTGTTGGTGGGAGAGGTACACGTAAAGTGACTCGGACACTACGGATATAAAAAACATTTATGTGATGGCAAATGACAATTAATTGGGATCAAAGTAACATTTGGGTCAGGGCTTATGGGATTTAGAGAGCTCCTTTGCCCGAATTGTCTAGTATTGCAATACACAAACCTGAATGGACTGGAAAAAGTTAGATATAGATAATTCATGCGTTCGAGCCCAACTGATTTTAGATTGATGCGTAGTTGATTGATTGATTAATTATGTTAGTGCACCATATATTACATTGGATAAAATAATGTAAGCCAGTAGCCTTTGTGGGAACAATTTTTCATTAAATTTAAGATGTACGACATGTATTGCTCTATACACCTCATATATTGAGTAAAACTTCCAATAAAATACAAATTATCTGGTGATTTTACTCATGTGCCTCTAAAATATATTTTGTATATAATTGATTCGCGAACCGGACCACCTTACACTAGAGACATGCTGGATAGTTAGTTTCAGTACATTTGTCTTACCTTTCGTCCCTCTATCTTGAATTTTCACAATGTTTGTGCAGTACCGGATTTAAGAACATTCTTTATGCACATCTATCTTTAAAAAAAAGCTATGCTTTCTATTGATAGATTAGTAATCTTGTGCATGCATTTTAAATGTAGAAAACTACCTTTTTTTTGTGTGAAAGGCTGTCTAATCCATTTGAACTACAACGGTATTTGATAGCTTTTAGTAGTTCTATTTTTGGAATTTTGTTGCTTGAATTTCCCTATCTATGGATGTGGTACTTATTACTTGTATTTTTTTTTCTTAGCTTTTGACCGTTTTGCTGAATATTCTGGCAGAAAGACACTCGTGCTGCATTAGAGGTTCTCAAAAAAATGGACGATGCTAATGTAAAGGCAGACTCTCAGACTTTCACCTATCTGATTGGGAATTGTTCGAGTGAGGATGACATATCTAAGGTCCTTAATTTTACATCTGAGTTCAATACTATCATGTGATAAGTTCTGTTATGTGCTTTTGATAAAGGAACTTTTTCCTGACGCGGCAAAATTATTTTGCACTTCTTCTTGTGGGAATATGCCTGTAGATCACACTTTCTTTTCTCATTTCTCTGGAGTGACTAGATTTGATAATTTGAGTGGATGCATTATTTTCATTTACATTGCTCTAAGATTATTTGTCCTTTCATTTTTTTTGTTATTTAGAGACGGTGGTTCAGTAATTGGGAGTAAAAGTAAGAAGGAGATATAATGTCCTTGATTATAGAAGGAAAGCTAGTTTATATTGAGATTATTTCCAATTTAAGACTACAAGACTAGTTCAGTTCATACACTATCAGAAGTCATGCGAGCATATCGACAAATCCTCGTATTCCTTTGAGACAAGTGGGGAAGGGCAACTTTTGAACTCTTTGGTAGGATGGGAGTTTGGGGATTGGAGTTTACCATATACAAGAAGTTGCAAAGTTACATATTTTATGTAAATACTGCTTCAGAAGAAAATTGTGGCTAAAATAAGTTGATAACCGGTGCATAGAGTGGATAGTATTGCAAATTAATTAGTAAGGCATATGAAAATTCAATTATTAACCCTCATATCAAAAGAGAGGAAAACCATTGAATGATTTATAGTTAGCATAAATCTTTTAACCATATTTCATCAATACATCCATCGATACGGCACTAGTCTTTCCATTTGATGTAAAAGTTGTCCTTTATGTGACCTCCAATTCTCTTGAAGTGATCTACCGCAAAATTTTCATAAAATATTTTTCACTGGTGGCTGGTTTCGTGAATCTACTTCCTTTGTCTAATTTATTCAAGCATAGATTCCTTTGCTCTTTGTTTCCCTTCTTTGTTTATGAAAGATCTGTTGTTTCTTTCCATATTTGCACATAGATGCTCATCTTTTTGACATTGGCTACAAATGTGCGACGATAACAGTTGGAAGTTTGAAAATTTGTAGTTTCTTGATGAGATGAAAGATTCTGGAGTTCCACTGACAAAATATGTATATATGGCCCTAATAAATGGATATGCAGCTTCTGGACAGTTTGAACAGGCTAAACAGGTACACAATGACTATAGTTGGTTCTACTAGTCTTTCATGGCGATTATTTTTCCTTTATTCCATGCTAAATCCTTTGTTAGATCCATGGATTCTTGGTAGCCGGTTTTCTCTTGATTTCAGTTGTCTGCTTCACTATGTTTATTTTATTTTTTTGAAGTTTCTGCTGGCAAATGTTTGGTGGGTGAGATAAATTTCTAAGCTTTCTTTGAAGCTATGCTACATTTTAGTGTAAATTCTGGTGTGGTGCTTTTTATATTGTCAAATCGGAAGTTTTCATGTGAAATACTGAAATATACTCCTTGGAGAAAAAATTAAACTGCTCTATAACTGATAAGCACAGTGTAGGATACCCCTGCGGAAGTATATTCATTTTTCTTTCTCTCCTTGGAAAAGACACGATCTTGTCGAAAGAAAATAGGGGTTCTGATGATTTAGAAGCATTAATGGATGTGCAGGTAATTAATGAGCGAGGAGTACATGTAAAGGGTTTCAATGAAATTAGAAGTGTGCTTGTTTCAGCTCTTGCTTCACATGGGCAAATGTCAGATGCCCTTAAAATATATGAGGAAATGAAAGAATCTCAATGCAAGTTGGAGCCAAAAGCAATTATTGCTCTCATTGTAAGTGATTTCTTGCACATGTACTCTTTCTAAGGATCTTTTCCTTGACACTTTCAAAATTCCGTCAATTTTACCCTTTTAAATCATAACCTTGCAGGAAAACCTTCTATCTGAGGGACCACTGGATAGATTGCTCCACCTACTTGAGCAATTAAATGGCCTCGATCAGTGGGTGGATGCTGCCTATAGGGTCATTTCATATTGTATTCGGCAAAACCATTTCAGGTCTAAATTCATAATTGTTTCTTGTGAATATTGCTGAAATTTTTTTGGAGTTACTTTAATTTTTCGCTCTTTTGTAATAGATCTATTGTGTTTTGCTTTAAACTCTGAATAGATCTATCGTTGACTTGCTTAAAAAGCTGGTGGATACATACAAGGATGATGAAGTTGCTCAGGAATCTGTATTCGATGAGGTTTTGTGCTTGTTCCTTTTCTCTTCTTTACATTGGAAAGAATAATTATGTGTCATAGAAACTCAGTTCTTTCTGGGTTCCCGTGATTCATATACTCTTATCAGTTTTTGTGTGCAAGATGAAGCTTCCCATTGCATATGATATTTTTACTTGACAAGCTTGTTCTCGTTAATAATGGAGGCTTTTATTTAGCTCAGATATGTGTCTTGCTTGATACTCATTTTTGGTAATCATGGAGCAGGTGTTCTGCCATATTGCAGAAAAAGACCCAATAAATTTACAGTTTGGGTTGGATCTCCTTCAGGTCATTAAGAAAGAGATTGGTCTCCTCCCTTCACGACAATGTCTTGATTTCCTACTCAGTGCTTGTGTCAAAGCCAAAGATTTAGAAGCTTGTCATCTGATTTGGGAAGAGTATAAAATATCTGGCCTGCCTTACAACATTTTAAGTTATGTGAGGTAATTTCAATAACTAATATTTTTGAATCTTGTTTGCTTGCCTGAAATTATCTTGAGCCGGGGTCTATCGGAAACAACCTCTCTACTTCTTCGGAGGCAGCGGTATGGACTACGTACATTTTACCCTCCCAAGACCCCACTTTGTGGGAATACACTGGATTTGTTGTTGTTGTTGTTTGCTTGCCTTAAAATTGTGTTCTTAGACATCATGATAATCATTCATATCTTTTTATTTTGATTTCTCTACAATTGCATCCGTTGAGAAACCACTTAATTAATCATTCAAGAACAACTTATACAGTATCTTCCCACAAGTGGAACTTAATTAATCATTCAATGCTAAGATTTAGTTAAGTTAGACCAATGCATTTTCATATGTTTGTTGGTGTTTGTCCTTAGTTTGAGTGAAATGAAAAAGAAAATATTTGTCTTGAAACTAGGTGAAAATATCTACTATCTAATCAAACATTAAGTTTAAAACAAGCTGGAAAGAATAGTGTCATTGAACTAAGAATGCTTCTGAACTGCTCAATATTCTCTCTTGTGTGTTCCATGATTTAAGGTTCTAGACATATGAGAAACATTGGGACTTTTATGGGGTTTTACTTGTGTGATAGTAGACCTTTTTGTTGCATGTTAGAAGGTTCATGAGGGACAATTCATTGAATGCGAGAAGGTTCTTGTTAGAGATATCGTGTTTTCCTCTGACATGTGTGTCAACAGTCAAATCAACCTTTCTTTTCCTTTTCAAAGTTATAAACTCCCTCATGCCAATTTATGTGGCACCGTTTGACTGGCACTAAGTATAAGAAAGAAAGGAAGACTTGAAATTTGAGGTCTAACACACTCCTTGACCATTTATGTGGGCTATAAATCATTTCATTATGGGTAAAAGGGGAATTTTAAAGTTAAATTATTTTTGATTATAGAAAGGTGACATTTATTTGGGACAGACTAAAAAGGAAGGTGTGCCACATAAATTGGGACAAAGGGAGCATCAGTTTTCTCCAATCTTATTCAAACAAAACACCCTCGGAGTTTCTAGTCTCCTTTTTATTTTAAAGGAAAAAGCATGGGTAAAAATCTGCAATCTTTTTGCTTATGCAAAATAACGTGGTGTTATGTGATTATTGGGATCAACATGCAACAAGGTACAAATGGGAGCTGTAATAGAAATTAATTAGGGAGATATTGTTTCTAGCCCCCAACTCAAATGGGTTCTCCTTCAGATACCTGAACACGTCCAAAACCACTATTTTAAACGGCTCCGTTTGATTCAGTATGGAAAGTATGGAACGTCTTCGCCAATCGCGTACACATAGCTAACCACTATCAGTGTGGAGCCTGTTTACTATTTCATACAATCCCATTCGCCGATACAAAATTTCTCTTATTTTTTCCATTAGACTCACCAAATCATACTATGGCAATCCAAAGAGTTCCATTTAACATGGAAGAGAGAACCCGAGACCACGAAACGTCAAGCTTAGACAGGCCCAAGAGGGTTTGCATGTGGTGGATTTTACTAATTTACGTCCTTAGGCAAGGTGGCAGCAAACAAAGGGGTTTCAAGGAGGAAGAATGGGAGGAATTGAGTTGGGGGAAAGGGTTGTTGAACCTCATTGTTTTTATAAAAAAAAGGTGAAGGGTTCTAGGGAAGAATCCACTGGCAATGATGTTGGTTGCTGAAAGAGTGTTGAGGCTTAAAGATAAAAAGAGGGTTTTGTTTAGGACTTGGATGTGAGTAGAAATGAAAATGTGGAAAGACGCGGGAGAGGAAAATGGCAGGAAAGGTTCTTCCATGACTGAAAATAATGGTGTTCGCAGGTGGATTTTTCTGGTGGCCAAGGTTAAAAGGATGGGGGAATGAGGAGGAAAGTGAGATAAAAAGGGGGGTTTCTTTTAACTGTTTGTAGTTCTATTTTTGACCGTCGCGCTCTTTGAAGTTGTAGATACCACATATTTGGTCCAAGTCAGCCATTTAATTGCCACAGAAGCTCAATCATGGTGTTGAAAACATTAGATCCGTTATAGGCTAAGTTGTCTGGATGAGAACCATAGAGTTGGGAGGTTGGAACAGAATTTCGTTCAAGTACGAGTGTCAATTAACCTATTACGCCTTTTATTACGTGTTTCCCCTAAAAGTCTTGTTACAAGCACTATTATCATCATTTAACTCTATCTTATTTCAGCCTATGTAGTAGTGACCGCTGCTAGTCTTAACTTTGTACAAACTGAGATGCTAGGCCCCTTGCTTCCTCACAAATGAAATCAGAAAACCAGCGTTGATATTCATTTCTCTTTTCTTCTGCATTTAGTAAGCTTTCCATCTTTTGATTTCTTGTTCCTCTATTGAGAACACAGCATATATGAAATAAATAAACTTAGAACTAGTTGGATTTTAACCTTATTAGATTTGGGCAACTTGTATATTTATGGGGTAACTTCACCTCTTGTGCAGCTTACTGTTACCATTTGATATATCAAACTCTGTTACCTTCTTCAAAAAAGATTTGGGCTACATGTGATATCGTGAATGTTATTAGTCCTTTTATGGTTTCCTTCTTTGTTCTAATTCATTGTTTGATGCAGGATGTATCGAGCCATGTTGGCATTAGGGGACTACGAATATGCAGCAGATATTCTCGATAAAATACCAAGGGATGATATTCATGTTTGCAGTGTAGTCCAAGCTTGTCAAGCAGCTTATGGAACTGGGAAAGGGAAAGGGAAAAAGAAAAAAAAGAAAACTGGGAAGGATGTGGCATGTGAGACGTGAAAAGTGTTGTTCGTAGGGGATTTAGAAAATTCTTCGGTATGTATTAGTTCTGAACATTCCAGTCTTTGTTCGTGCTGATTTTTTTCCCTTCCTCTTTGTTCTCCTTTTTTGGGTGCAGCATTTCTTTGAGATCGACATTTTGCAGATCATTTAGATGTACAACTTTTAGTGGAGAACTCCTTTTTCATATACCGCGTGAGAGCTCTGTACTAATCCTGCCTTAAAGTTGCCCCGAGTTTAACAGTAAGTTGGAAGTGGATCAAGAGAACTTCTGGTATCATTGAATCGTTGCTTAAAATCATTTTGACCCATCGAAGGAACTTGCACTGTATAATACGACGCACTAAGATGAAGTGGTGTCTTGTTTTATTTTGAAGAGGAGCTGAAACATGTGTCTGCTCTAGTTCTTAGAAAAGAACAGGTACTTTATAGTTTCATTTTTGTAATCGATGATGGTACACACGTTTATGTCTCAAAATTCCTGCTTAGTCTTTTTCGATGGGTTTTAGCAGGCCGTATATGTACTTCCATTTGGCCGCTAGTCGTCTTCCTGTATATGTACTTCCATTTGGCCGCTAGTCGTCTTCCTGTACTAACATTCCAGACCATCTTTTGCTCAATTGTGAAAACATGGCAGATTAGTTATGCTTATAGTTTTTAGCAGAATTAGAAGAATTGTAAACTGAATTCTTGGCCTTTCTTTAATAAAATCAATTTGTTCAGTTTACTAACAGCTTGCATTGAGAAATGTTACTAAAGAGGGCTAAAGACTAGTCATCCAATTTTCATTTACATGTCACATTGAAATTTGTTAGATTCGACTAATTTGAATTTGCCATTCAAAACGCCCAATAAAAGGGGTAAAAAACTAAAAACTCCTTATTAGAGAAGTTCTCATTTTCATTTACAAAAACATACACTGAAAATGGTTGATCCGACTAATTACAATTCGCATTTAAAAGCACCCAATCAGACGAATGGCAAAGATTTTTATTTCCGTTTTCATTTAGAGGACTCGATGATATCCAACTTTCCCATCATTCCCTCAATCACAATGAAAGATACATTTCCTTTTTCATCTTGTGTCCGATACTTGCAATGGAACCTGATTAAATTCAAATCATTTCTCGAGGCTCAAACCTAAAACCTCCAAACAAGAATGGAGGTATCACCCCATTACAACCCAAGTTGGTAACAAAAGATACACTCAAATACACTACAAATGCTACTAGAAATTTTAAAAGACCTTAAAAAGGCTCGAGCTTTTACAAGCAAAAAAACTACTAAAGCTCTCGCTATTAGTGAGATTTAAAGAACCGGACCATAAAGATCTATCCTCCACTGTCTTAACCTGTTGTATCATGGTAAGAACCTATTTCCAAGCCTTGAACTCATGAACTCCTCATCGCATGACAACAACTTTACCGGTTACTCCTCGTCGCATGACAAATAACTTTACCAGTTACACCAGAAGCTATCAGAAAGAATTAGCAACAAGAATAGCTTGCCTACAACGTGCCTTAGCTTGTTCAAGTCTTTCATTCAATGTCTCTTCTTTCACAGCAGCATTCACCATAGCCAAATCCATTTCCATCAACTTCAATACTCTATACAATTCTATCACCATTCTGTCTTCCACTTTCCCTTCTTCCTTCAACACTTCAACTTCTTCTGTAACTCTTGCTACAACTATCTCTCCCACTTTAACCAATAATGCAGTAGACCCAAATTCCCTCCCCATTAACTCTTCCAACTTCTGCAAAAAATCCATTACCATGTATCCTATTGGCTTCTCTAATGGAATTTGCTTTGTTCTCTTCCAACCAATCTCAAAGTTTGGTGGTTCTTGTTTTGTTAGCTCATCAGTTCTTGATTTTCTTTCACGGATTATTTCGGATTTTCGTCGTTTTTCTATAGGGAATTTGTCTGGGCTGATTGTTGTTTCTGAGTCTGGTGAAGGGGTGAGGAATTCTTGGTCTGATGAGTTTCGAGTGCATTTGATAGTGAAGTGTTTTATGGAGGAAATTGGATGAAGTGAAGGAAGAAAATGGATATGGTGGAGTAGAAGGATGGTTGAAGAAGAAGCCATTTGGTTAAAATTTTCCAACAAAGTTGATAAGGTTTATATATTTGTCAAGTGGTGGACTAGAGTGTGTTTTTTGTCAAATAGTAGTACTCCCACCGTCCTATTTTATGTGTTATAGTTTGATCGGGCACGAAATTCAAAAAATAAGTAAAGACTTGATATCTTTTATCAAAATTATCCTTTATTAAAATAATGTACTATTATTATTTTTAATTAATATGTTATATGGAGCTGAGTATTGGTCGATTAAGAATTCTCATATCCAAAAATTAAAGGTGGCGGAAATGCGGATATTGCGTTGGATGTGTGGTTTTACTAGGGCCGATAGGATTAGGAATGAAATTATTCGGGAGAAGGTGAGAGTGGTGTTGGTGGAGGATAAAATGCGAGAAGTGAAATTGAGATGGTTTGGTCATGTGATGAGGAGGGGCGCGGATATCCCAGTTCGTAGGTGTGAGAGGTTGACCTTGGATGATTTCAAGCGGGGTAGGGGTAGACCTAAGAAATACCGGAGGGAAGTGATTAGACGTGACATGGAGCAGTTACAGTTGACTGAGGACATGACCCTGGATAGAAAGGTACAGAGGAAAAATATTAGGATAGAGGGTTAAGGTGGGTGGATGAGTCATTGTCAGTAGGTAGGAGGGCTTGGGTGTCTTTTGTTTGACAGTGTTGCATATTTTTGTGGATGGCGTATCTATGCTTTTGATGTTTTTATATACTGTCCTTTGTCTTGAGCCGGGGGCCTATCGGAAACAGCCTCTTTACTTCGTTAGAGGTAGTGGTATGATCTGCGTACACTCTACCTTCCCCAGACCCCACGATGTGGGAATCTACTGGGTTTGGGTTTGTTGTTGTTGTTGTTGTTGTTGTTGTATCAATAAGGGTAAAAGTGAAATTGTGTCTTTAAATAATTACCAAATAAGGAAAGGTGATATTCTTTTTGGGACGGACAAAAAAGAAAATGATGACACATAAAATAAGATGGAGGGAGTTATTTTTTCTAAAGTCTGCGGTGTTCGAATCAGCTTTCGTGCATATCGACTAGTTTCATGTAAAATAGTACTTCCTTCGTTTCATTTTATGTGTCGCCATTTCCTTTTTAATCCGTCCAAAAAAGAATGTCAGCTTTACTTGTTTGGTAATTATTTAATGCCATTATTCTCATTTTATCTTTAGTGGGTTCCACTTATTAAGAAAAGACAACTAAAAAGTAAACATTAAGATGAACAATTTTATAAACTTTACAAAGTCATCACTTATTTCTTAAACTTCATTTGCAGTTAAATAACGATACATAAAATGAAACGGAGGAAGTAGTATTTGATGAAAGTGAATATTTAGAATAATTGGATAGTGAATTGCTTTATGGAAGAAATTGGATATGATTGAGTTGAAGGATATTATGAAGAAGAAGCCATTTGGTTGAAGTTGATAAGGTTTATATATTTGTTAAGTGGTGGACTAGAGTGTGTAATTTTGCCAATGATACTTATTTGATAGAAGTGAATATCTTGGCAAGGCTACTTGAACTAGGATCCTCAATTATTTTTCGTCTCAAAATATACTTATCATATTTTATTTTTTAAAAATCAAATTATTTTAAATTTTGATTATTATTTTAAGATATATTATTGTAGTACTTAAAAACGCGTTAATTTTTTTTAAAATTAATGTGGTATGTATATCATGAATAACTATCATATATTTTACAAGAATTTCTCAAACTTATCTGCTAGATTGGTTCATTTGGTCATTGTGCCCTTAGACCTTTGAGCTTCAGCGTGTGACTTAAGCTTGAGTTTGGGATGTGACATCATTTTCATTTTTAGCTGAAAGTAAAAAAAATGCATAAAATATGTAGGTGAGTATACGCTTGATTCAAGATCGAATTTGTCTACTACGTCATTTTGTTTTTAGTTGATAATTAAAAAATTACATAAAATATATAGGTGGTAGCTCGGTAGACGGTAGGTTTCGAACAAGCAACTTAACGCATTTAAAATGATGTTCAAATCATCACTCCATACAAGAAGCTTCATTAAATTATGTCATTTAACTTAGTTATACGTCATAACATCAGAAACGATGATATTACATGACGTCACTTTCACTAACATGCATGTTCTCTAATGGCGTGTCCATTATCTTCCAATTCCAGATTCGCCTCTAGGTATTAGAGCAAGAAAATAGTAAACGTACAAAAAAATAAAGATAATTCAACACATAATATTATATATACATTAAAAAATTCCTTTTACTTATCTATACAATATGATTTTCCAGCAAAAGAATATCAATCGATACTCCTTAAATAAATACTAATCCGTCATTATTCATTAAACACATATTACTTTTCTAACATAACTAGCTAAACACTTCCGATGACAAACACTTCTCAAAATAAGCCGATTTTGAAACTCCAATCAACCAATTTACAACAAATTACAACTAAAATATTAATTTCATACATAATTTTGAGGAAAAATAAAGAAAAAACAAAAAATGAAAAGGGTATAATGGCAAAAAAGAGTTAAGACAATGATAGGTTATTACTACCTCGGACAACGAGCCGACAAATATGTTCAGTGTTTCACTACTCTAAAATCAGTTGTCAGAGTTATAGCAGCAAAAAAATGGCGGCGAAAGTACCTGTAGGATGTGAACCAGTTGTTGGCTCTTTAACGCCGTCAAAGAAGAAGGAGTATAGAGTTACTAACAGATTGCAAGAAGGCAAACGGCCGTTATACGCCGTTGTGTTCAACTTCATTGATTCACGTTACTTCAATGTTTTTGCTACTGTTGGTGGGAATCGAGTAAGTTTTTTTCATTTGGGGTTTATCAAGATTGTGTTTTTTTTGTTGGGCTGAATTGGTTTTATGGTTTTGTTTTGGGAATTTGAGTTCTTGAATGAAATGGGTTAAAGGGTAAATGGGTATGGGTGTAGATGACCCGGTTGTTTGAAGTTGAAGGGTTGCTCTTGTTGTTGTTGTGCTTTTGGGATTCATGTATGAGTATGAAAGTTAAAATTTTTAATTCATTTGTGGGGCCTTTCGCTGACCCTGCACATAGCGGAAGCTTTTTACAGCCTGGTTTCCCATGGTATGGTATGGTATGGTATGGTTACCATGGGAACCATGTTTGTTTCCATGGTTTTCTAAAAATGGTGGTATGGTATGTTACTATCAATGATAACCATGGAATAAAGCAATTTATTGAACCACCAAATTGGTGATGTGCCATAGTTTTTATTTTTCTTTTCCAACTATACCCTTATATAATTTTCTTTAATCCTATTTTATCCTTATCAACAAAATACATGCTAAGACTACGCATTTGTTAACAAGATCGAAGATTGAAAGACTTCCTGTTAGCAATATAAAAATTCAAAGAGAGAAAAATGATCACAGTTATTTAGTAGTAGTAGTTTTTAATGCCAATAAAAACTCAATTCGATAAAAAAAATTGAAAATTGAAATGGAGGGAAACAGAGTGAATGCACAAAAAGCATATACATGGGAGGTAATTTTTGAACTCTAAGATACATAAATGTATACCAATTGTTTTATTGATTGGGAAGTACTTCCCGATTGCATTAGTTTGCGTTCGTCAAACCTTTGTTTAGCAAATACCCTTGTGAATTTGGCGTCTTAAAAGGATCATCGGGTAGCTATGAGAAGCATCACGAAAGAAAGGACAACTGGTTACGCTAGCACTGATATGGATAAAAGAGTTGATATCTCAAATGTATTACAATTAGGGGCATTTTAGTAAATTTACTTGTTACCATACCGTACCATACCATCAAACCAAACAAAAAAGCTATTATTTAACCGCAGTGAATGATACAGTCCATCCAAACATGGTACTGTACCATACCATACTACACCATACCATACATTATGAAACCATGGCAAACCACCATCCAAACAGGCTGTTAGTGCCCGGGCTGCTCTTTTTTATTTGTCTAACAAGGTATTGGTATAGCTGAGCCAATTGTTTGAGGTTGGAGGGTTGCTCTTGTTGTTGTTGTTGTGTTTGTGGGATTCATGTATGAGTATGAAAGTTCAAGTTTTTAATTCATTTGTGGGGCCCTTCTTCAAATCCTGTATATAGCGGGAGCTTTAGTGCACCGGGGTGCCCCTTTTTATTTGTCTTGAGTTCTGAAATGAAATGGGATGACAAGGTATGGTATAACTGAGCCAATTGTTTGAGGCTGAAAGGTTGCTCTTGTTGTTGTGCTTATTGGATTCATGTATGTGTATGAAAGTTCAAATATTTAATTCATTTGTGGGGCCCTTCTCCGGAGTCCGGACCTTGCACATAGCGGGAGTTTTAGTGCACGGGGCTGCACTTTCTTATTTGTCTGTCAAAGGTATTGGTATAACTGAGCCGTTTGAGGTTGAAGTGTTGTTGTTGTTGTTGTTGTTGTGCTTGTGGGATTCATAGTTGAGTATGAATGTTTAAGATTTGAATTCATTTGTGGGGCCCTTCCTTGGACCGTGCAAATAGCAGGAGCTTTAGTGCACCGGGCTACCCTTTTGCTTACAAGGTATTGGTATAACTGAGCCAATCGTTTGAGGTTTACCGGTTGCTCTTGTTGTTGTTCTTGTGAATGTTGAGTTCATGTTTTAGTATTAAAGTTCTGAATTTTCATTCATTTGTATTGAGTTGTGAAATGAAATGGCTTGACGAGTATAACCGACACAGTTGTTTGAGGTTGAAGGGTTGTTCTTTTTGTTGATGTTGTTCCTTTGATTGTTGGGTTCATGTATCAGTATGGTAGTTCAAAATTTTCGTTCTTTTAGGATTTGTCCTTAGTATTGAAATGAAACGGGCTAACGGTTACAGATATACCCAGTTGTTTGAGTTTGGACTATTTTGTGATTGTTGGTATAGACATCTAAAATTTGTGGGACTCTAGAAGAAGAACCCAAATTTTGTTAGAGTTATTGGAGGCTACTTTACCCTAAACCTAGCTTGGAGGCTACTTTACCCTGAACCCTGAATTATGCCTATATAAAGAGGCAAATATTTCCTTAACCTCGAAGATTCCACAAATTCACAGGATATTCATAAATCTTGAATATCTCTAGATAATTTCATAAACTCATGGAATATCACAAATGATCAAAACCCTCTCTTCTTGATAATCCAATACATCAAGAAGATCCATAAATCCTCCTTTCATTGAAATATTCCTACGTTTGAAAATACATGGAAATATTCCTACGTTTGAGAAATACGCCACTGACGGCCCTCGAATTATGGGAAAAATCAAGAGAGAAGAATCAAGGGAGGAACAGATTTGTACCCACATCATTTGTCAGTAAAAAATCATGTTTATTCATATTTTTATTGTCCAACAAATTGCCATGCCCAGTGGGACCAAATCTGTCCTTCGTCTCTTCTCTCCATATATGCAAATCTGTAGCCACAAGACCGTAAAGATGGAAGCTCTATGGGTACTTCAAGACTTGTCTTTGAGTTTCATCAAGTCTACACTCCGACAAGCCTTGAAGTAGGGGCATTTATAGACATTGAAATTTTGTGGACTCTAAAGAATCCAATTTCTGTTATAGTTCTTGGAGGCTACTCTACCCCAAACCTCCTATATAAAAGGGCAAATGTTTCCTTAAAGAGACATCTCCAATATCTGGGGTATTCATAAGTAAGGATATCCTAGGCACTAGCTTTTGTTATTGTTGTCGTTCTTAGTTTAGGGCTAAGAAGTACAAAATTCATGTTTGACTTTGCTTTGTGCTTCTTGTCTTCATGAATAAGTATGAAAGTTTAAACTTAAAACTTTCATTGTCTGTACTTCTTAGACCTAATTGAAAGAATAGAACTTGAGACACATCCTAAAAAAATGAAAATTTTAAACTTTCATTATCTGTACTTCTTAGCCCCTAATAGAAAAGTCAGAACATGACACATCCTAGAAGAATGAAATTGTAAACTTTCATATTAATTAATGAAGCCAACAAGCACAAGAACAACAACAAACTACAAAGCTTAAGCCACAAGCTACTGGACGGGTAAAGTTTGTACTAGTCCCGTTTTAATCCAGAACTCAATAGTTTGACTAGAGGTACTTCCAAAGGTAACGTAAAAATTTTTAATCAAACCAAAAATTGATAGAATTTTGACAATCCTATTAAAGAAAAGGGAGGAGATTAAATACTTGATTTTCGCCGGCAACAACAAAGACGCTGAAGTAGCGAGCGTCGATGAAGTTGAAAACAATCGCATATAATGAGCGCTTACACACTTGGAGTCTTTTGTTCATTTTGTGCTTTTTGGAATTGGATGGTGTTAACGATCCGTATACTGGTTCACACCCTATAGGTGTCACCACTAGCTTACACTCTTTAGGTATTCTTTTTGCCATTGCTCTCTGCTTATTCCGACACATGTTGAAGAGGATAGAAGAACTGGAAAGATGGTGTCTTTGATATTCCTTTTTATCATTATATACCCCTCTTACTTTTTCTTTTTTTTCCTTCTTCCTAAATTTTTAGTATCTAGATTCTATGCTTGTTTTAGTAATAATTTTTAGTAATAAATTGTGTAAGACAATCTATTAAATTTTCATAATTTTAAGATTTGTCTCGATTTCCATTCCACAAGTGTTACTGATAAATGATAATCTAGACATATGATAGTTAATTAATTAATCAGTTCAAATTAGTTAGCCTCATTTACACAAAAATTAAGTACTGAATGATTCTATTTTGTCAAATTTATAAATTTAATAGATTGCCTTACACAATTTATTACTAAAAGAAGCATAGAATGTAAATACTAAAAATTTGGAGAAAATCCCTTTACAAAAAAAAAAAAAGAAAAGGTGAGGGGTATATAATGGTAAATAGGAGTGACGGGAACGCCGTCGTTCCAATTTTTCTCTCCTCTCCAACCTGTGTAGAGTAAGCAAAGACCAATGGAGAAAAGAATACCTAAAGAGTGTAAGCCAGTGGTGACACCTTTAGTGTGTGAACCAGTAGTCGGATCGTTAACACCATCCAATTTCAAAATGTACAAAATGACCAAAAGACACCAAGTGGGCAAGCGCTCATTATATGCAATTGTTTTCAACTTCATCGACGCTCGCTACTTCAGCGTCTTTGCTGTTGCCGGCGGAAATCAGGTATTTAATCTCCTCCCTTTTCTTTTATGGGATTGTCAAAATTTTACCGATTTTTGATTTGATTAGAAATTTTTGCGTTACCTTTGGAAGTCCCTGTAGTCAAACTATTGAGTTCTAGATTAAAACAAGTTAATTAGTACAGATTTACCTGATCTAGTAGTTTGTGGCTTAAGCTTTGTTGTTCTTGTTGGCTTCGTTAATTAATATGAAAGTTTACAATTTTCATTCTTTTAGGATGTGTCTCATGTTCTGCTTTTTTTTCAATTAGGGGCTGAGAAGTACAGACAATGAAAGTTTAAACTTTCGTTCTTTTAGGATGTGTCTCGAGTTCTGCCTTTTCAATTAGGCATGAGAAGTACAAAGAATGAAAATTTTGAATTTTCATGTTATTTGGGATTTGTCTCTATACTGTTTTTCAATTAGGGTTGACAAGTACAGATCTCATGAGTCTGCTATTTAGGTAGAAAACATTAGTTTTTTTCCATCTCAGTCTGTCTATATGTTTGAACGCCTCCATTACAGAACTTATGACTCTGATTTGAGCATGTATTTCTTGTTAATTTGATGAATGTGATGAAGAAAAGATGTACCTTAGTTAGGTAGAAAGCATCAATCTTGTTTTTCCATCTTTGTCTATCTATTTGTTTCAGCTAACCTGCTTCTCATTTCAGATGAAATGTGCCAAAATTGGACTTGCAAGTTGCTTTGATGTTGATGGTTTAAGGACCCCCTTTTCCGACAAGTTCTCTTTTGCTTATCTTGTAGATTTATTGATGCATCACAAACTAAAATGCCTATATGTAGTTTGGATGGCTGGGCCAATTTTTTTCAGACTCACCTTATATGTTGTTATGGTTGACAGTATTCTATTTGTTTCTCCATACTTGCGGAGCGCCACATATTTAACTGATTGATAATAATTCCCTATTGGTTTACCTTACTATTATAAACTGTTCATGTCAAAGATAATGATTTTCGGAATTGGGCGTGGGTTGTAATCTTGTGCTATCTCTTAACAATGTGGAGTTATGCTATTTTATGTCTTGTTTTATTTCTTTTCAAAATTGAGAGTTATGGATGATGCAAAAGTTTTGTTGCTCAAGATAAATTTAGAATTTGGAGAGATATGTCATCTGAGAATCGTTCAAAATACGAAACTGAAAGAAGATAACAACAAGAGAAGAATCAGAGTGCTAGCCTAAGGATATGTTTGTAGCGTATGTCAATTGCCAATAACCCTGGCTAATGTCTTTATTTTCTGGTTGTTTGTCAGGTTACTGTATATCAGTGTCTCGAAGGTGGTGTTATTGCTGTGCTGCAGTCTTATATTGATGAAGATGTAAGAAGTTGCAAGTACTCAGTTGTTGCGTTGTTCCTTACGTGTGTTTTGTTATACTTAATAAGTTGTTTTTTCCGTGTGCTGTGTAAATCAGAAAGATGAGTCCTTTTACACTGTAAGTTGGGCATGCAATCTTGATGGGAGTCCATTCTTAGTGGCTGGCGGAATAAATGGAGTTCTCCGTGTTATTGATTCTGGCTCAGAGAAGCTACACCAGGTCTTGACATGAAATCGTTGATTCACACTTTGCATGGTCAAACAAAAGTAGTTGCTCCTTAGTAATAAAAAAATGAATATCTGCGAATGAGTTTGTAACATCCATCTAATTAATCTTTATCTGAACACAAAAAGTATTTCCTTTTTTCCATGGTCTGATCCATCTTACTCATCATGATATGAACAAGTTAAGCTTTACTTCATGATTCATCCATGTTAAGTTGTTTTAACAATACAAACTTGAAAGATAAAGGTTCTCTTGAAAGTTGAAACTAGTTACATGTTAATATTATATGTCTAAATCTTTTTTAATCTACTTGTTTGCGATTGGGCAGAGCTTTGTGGGGCACGGAGACTCGATAAATGAAGTTAGGACTCAACCCTTGAAACCATCTCTTGTAGTATCTGCCAGCAAAGTATGTACCTTATGCATTCTTCTATGTCTTTCTTAGCCATTCCACCACAAGGAAAATTGTATTTGATCCTCTTTATTGGGGAAAAAGAATACACAGTTGCAAGATGTATGTGGAGTATCAACCAACTTTGCAATTTGCAACTGTTTCACATGGCATATTTTAATTATCACGATTGTTCCAGGATGAATCTGTTCGCTTGTGGAATGTTCATACTGGAATATGCATTATGATATTTGCTGGTGCTGGAGGTCATCGGAATGAAGTACTCAGTGTGGTAAGTTGTTCTGATAACTGTAGTTCCACTCCAAGGATGGAGTTGGTGGCAAATAATTGTCTTTCACACCTGTTGTCAACAATACTGGGAACTAGGATTTGAGCATATTAGCTGGTTTGTGATGGTTGTAGGACTTCCATCCTTCTGATATACACCGCATTGCTAGCTGTGGAATGGATAACACTGTTAAAATTTGGTCAACAAAAGGTAAAATCTGTAACTCTTTTCAGTTTCACATATATTGTTGAAATGACGTATGATATACAGTTAAGCATCATCACAGACTAAAACTTTGAAAAAGAGAAAAAGAGAGGGCAATCTTTAGAGGAGCAACTTGTGATTGATTATATTCTCAAGGCTTTTCCAGAACCTTTAGGATGATGATGTTGTGCTTGTGGTATGCCTGTACTTCTTCAGATTTGGTGATTTGTCACCGATATATGTGTTGAACTAACTTGCGCGCAATCTTCATTGTGGAACATTAGTTTATTAGCAGATATTTCATATCCTTGTCTTCAGGTACAAGTGTAAAAATGATGTCAATAATTTCTAATTGTAGTTATGAATGCACCAACTATCTAGAAGGAATATTTGGCAGCTTCGGTTATCCCTAGACATTTATATATTCTGGTGTTGACAATGCTTTTTATCTAGACTACTTTACTACCCGGTTTATAGCCACACCTATCAGCAAATACCATCTGTTGTTCCTGGAAGGAGGATGTAGCATTGTCTATAGATCAGATTTGTATTGCATCATCTTATTCCGTTAGTGCTCAGAGGGTTACGCTAGTTTGAAAAATAAGATGAAGTACCATCAATTTGACTGAAATTTCTTTTCTGAGCTGCTTGTGCTGCAGAATTCTGGTCATATGTGGAGCAATCGTTTACTTGGATGGATCTTCCTTCCAAGTTTCCCACAAAATATGTGCAGTTTCCGGTAAGTGTTTTCTTGTTAATTCTCTCCTTCCCTGCATTTTTTTTCCTTCTGAAAGTTTGATTAGAGAATTTTTTTCTTGCCGTAACAACCTTTTTGTCCTCTCAGCTGTTCATAGCTTCTGTCCATACCAACTACGTTGACTGTAACAGATGGCTTGGTGATTTTATCTTGTCCAAGGTGAATGAATTGACCTGCTTACTACCCGAGTTCTTTCTTTTCTCGACTGTTCTTCTATATGAACTTATTAGAAAAAAAAATTGTTCTGCCGTATGAATTCTTGGTTGGCTTTAGCTTCCTTTCCTGGGAAACATTTACTCTTCTGATTTCATTGAGGGGAAATCATAATAAATCTGGGAACCTCTGGAAAAGCAAAGAATAAGTTTCTTTCTTGACCAAAGAGTTGTCTACCTCAAGTTGGAAATTACGTCTTAATGGTTTGAGGATCTCTTCTCGTTTTTTAGATGGTCTTCTCATATGTTAGCTTGTACTGATCCATAAATTTTGTTGGCAATACTCAGAGTGTTGACAATGAAATTCTATTATGGGAACCAAAGATGAAAGAAAACTCTCCCGGAGAGGTTAGTCTAGTCATGTTTAGAACCATCTTTATGATAGTTATTTTTGAAATAGGAAAATTTTCTAATGTATAATTGCTTTATGTTTAGGGCACCGTTGACATCCTCCAAAAGTATCCTGTCCCGGAGTGTGATATATGGTTCATCAAGTTTTCATGTGATTTTCACTATAAAACCGCAGCTATAGGTAATTCCACGTGTTAAACAAAATCTTCTGTGTACTTAACGAGTTTTTAAAAGTTTTTTCCTATTGATGGGCTCATCACGGGATAATGTTCTAATTTGGAATCAAATGTTACTGCTTGTGTGGTATGAAGTAATTTCTAGATTATCTAATATACGCCTAAGTGAAATAAAAACAAGAGGTTTTTAGATCCATTCTTTGTATGCACGCGAGGTTTCTCCTTTTAATGTTTTCACAAGCTTGCACTGGAATTCATCTGTTACATCTAAACAGGAAATCGAGAAGGCAAGATCTTTGTCTGGGAACTACTAACAAGCCCGCCAACTTTGATTGCAAGGTTGATCTCCATCCATCCCGCACTCCCTAGTTTCTCATCCTCCTCATTAATGCTTTGAATTTCAAGTGTTTGTGCTTAACTTTTTCAGGCTGTCTCATGTTCAATCCAAATTACCAATTAGACAAACTGCCATGTCTTTTGACGGAAGGTTAGGATCCAAAATTACTTCAAACTGCTCGTGTGTATTCCCACAAAGTAATTTTGTTATATTTGTTATTTGTCCTGAGCCGGGGGTCTATCGGAAATAGTCTCTCTACTTCATCTGAGGTAGTGGTATGAACTGCGTACACTCTACCCTCCCCAGACCCCGCTTTGTGGGAATACACTCGGTATGATGTTGAAACTGCTTGTGTGAGTTTTGCGATCTTTGCACTGACCAATTATGTCTTTATTCTTCAGCACCATACTTAGCTGCTGTGAAGATGGGACGATATGGCGCTGGGATGTGGTAGCAACAAATTCTGCAACTTCTTGAGTTGGAATACATTATGAAGGATCCAAAATATATCGGAACTTGCAAAAACAAACTGCCAAATTCTCCTTTCAAGTTTTTTATGACCTCTTTCTTGTGAGACTAACTGGATGTGCCAGTGCATTAAACTTGTACTATTAGTGCCGCACATTATAGGAGGATATAGCGGTCAATGATCAAGGAAGAAGGTTAATATGCAGTCGAACGTGTCTAGTTTTCTTTATTAGAATTATTATTTTGACTCCCCTATCATCTTTGTCGGTTTATTATCTGTTGGTTTCTTTGCTTGGGTTATCGTATTATTTGCTATTACTGTTCTTTTCTCCATGGCTTAGTCACAGCTGCATTCTCTAATGTTTTAATTGAGCTGGTGAGCTTGCGGGTCTATCAAAGAACTCTCTTTATCTTTCACACGGCGGCAGGTGTATGATTTGCGTATACACCACTCTCTTCAGACTCCACTTGTAGGATTAACCGAGTATGTTGTATTAGTGTTGGACATTATGCTGTACTATAGCTTTCGGTAATGGCCTTGAGTGGGTCTGAGATTCTAGGTAAGTTTTTTGTACTAATCTCAGTTTGGTGTTTGATTGCATCCCAGTTTTAAGTGTTGAAATTGATTATATTAATAAGCAATTACTGTAAGAAAGGAGGAAACAAATAAATGAAGAAGATGAAGTTAGGAGTTTTCGTTTGCATAAAGATATTTTGAGAGTTAAAAGACCAACAACAACATACTCAGTGTACTTCTACCAAGTGGGGTTTGGGAAAGTTAAAAGTGTCCATACCACTACCTCAGATGAAGTAGAGATGTTTTCGATAGACTCCCGGCTCTGGACAGATAACAATATAATCAACAAAAAACATAAAATCAAACAACAAGAAGGGATATCACATCGCTAGATAATAAAGGAAACAAGACACCCATAAGGTATCACCAAACGCCACGAACCAGAGACTTCAAGAAACTACAAGCACAAATGCAAACAACGCACTCTTCTCTACTATTATAGACGTACTGTTACCCAAACCCTCTACCAGAGAGTTAAAAGGCCGTTAAGGATAAAATAGTAAAATACTTCGTCAAACCAAGAGTTATTATAAATTCAAAACACATAAGTTAGGGATGATAAATTTATGGCTTTTGGCTTATAGTCTTGTACACACTTAGCTTATTAATACTTTTATGTTCACCAAACACCCACACAAGTTAAAACATGTGTAAAGACCAATTTGATCAACTTATCAGCTTACAATACACCTAAATGTCATTAATAGTATCTCAGAAGCTTACCATACACCTAAATGTAATTAAGGCAGGAGATGTGGCAAAAATCATTGATGCTCAATTTGGCATGACAAAATACAATACAGTATCCAGAAACCCCTTAAAATGCAGAGGTTGTGCTAGAAATCAATGATATCTCAATTTGGCCAACATAATGATCTTCCATAATGGTGGCAAAATACAGATACAATATCAAGAACCCCCAACATAAGTGGGCGATGAAATCTGATTATATATCAATACAAAATTTGCTATGCAATTGAGATTTCTTTCTTCTACATTTTCTCGCTGTGCTACATTGCTCAACATATATTGGGTAGTACATATTTACAATAAAGAATGGCCAACCTGTATGATTCTTTAACTATAGTAACACAACATACTACAAAAAAAGAACTTAAGGGAGAGGACAAAGGAATTAAACTAGAGTCCGCAATCGCATCAATAATTTCTGCATGTTCTCAAGTTTCTGACTCAGCTCTTTAACATCATCGAGGGAAGACGTAGAACTAGCTAGTTCAACACTTAAAGCAGAACATCTGGTCTGTGAGTCCTTGATCATCTCTTCAAGAGAGGCTACTGTCGACTCGAGACATGAGTTTCGGCTTCCACCAGTGAAATTTGATGGTGGGCTACTATCCCTGCTGAGTTTTTCAGGGGTAAATATTCTATCAAAGCCTTCACTTCCTGCAAGTATTCATGAGTCCAAGTCACTAAATCATCGACCGGAAAATAATGCATTAGCACAATAAATTGATCAAGAGTGGAAAAGGCCAAGAGATGGCACCATCTGCTAAATGTCTAATCTGCAATATCCGACAAATTGGCCTTGCTGTTTGTTGAAGGGAATATTTTGGAGCAGAGCTCAGTTACCTTAGGGCAGAGACTTCTATTTTAGTAATTAGAAGTGCTACTGATTCAGAAAGCTTATTTAGGTATAGAATCTCGAGACTACAGAATGAAGAAATATAATGTGAAAATGAAGTTCCAAACAAGATGCATAAATTACCTAAATTACTTAATTGACTGATTGCTCCTGCACCAATTTTACTTTCTAACTTAAGTACGCGCAGAATTCCAGCGGAAATCCGACCCATGGAGTCAACCTCAGACTTACACAAGAAAGCAAGGTACTGGAGCTCAGTCTTGGTCACCGCTGCCTCAATCTGCCAAATACAACAGACTTCTTTATTACACAGAGCAGGGAGACAAAAATTAAAGGACAAACTTGAAAATCCTCGTACTGGCTGTTTGACAGAGAATTTCAAATTTTCGACAATCCACTTTCCCATTCCATCATCAACATCGTCTTCACAATTCACAATGTCTACTTCGACGTTCATACCACCAAATCTCTCAGCAGTCTCTTTAAGAGGTCCTTCGGGACTATCTCGCCGGATACTATGTGGAGAACGTGGTTTTATGATCTGAAGACCTTCCATACCAACCTGCAGCAGCTCCTAGTTTGGTTACTTGTCTTAAAAAGCTCCATGAAGAGAAAAATGGTTACAAGTAAAAGAACAAAAACGACAATCACTACTACCCCTCAATCCCAATTGAATTCTGACTCATATGTTGCTCTTGAACACATCTCAGGCCAATATTAAACAAGAGAACAAAACCAATTAGCTATTTGCATAAAGACTTAAGGTTACTGCATCATAATCTGTTCATGTGTTCAGCTCAAAAGAACAGGCCCAGAACTTACAAAAGTAACTTAGTATAGAAAAACCCTAAGAATTATTTGGAACCTCTTAAGCTATAAAGATAGGTGTAAAAACTACAAAACAATCATTGCAATGTTTCTTGTCTAAACATTGTTTTAAAGTTACTATCGAAAATCAAAATATGCAATACTTTCTTGTCTACCCTGGAAGATATGAAGTATTTTCTAACACGAGGCAAGTTCATCGATTTCCACTGGGGAAAATACATTGCACAATAAAAATAAAGTGCTTACAGTAATCAACTCGATGGGGTATCTCTTTTTGCCAGACAATTTTCCACTGCCATTTGTTACATTCTTAGAGCTGCTTGCTTTGACACAAATGTTCTGGAAAGTTGTGTGCCAACACCGCTCTTCTGTGACAGAATCTTCATGATCACAGAACCACCACCTTTCTGCTTCTTCTTGTGCACCTTCTAGAGCAAATAACCAATCTTTGAGTTCTATGGATAAGTCCACATCATCAGGTGTTTCCAACTGTAATCCACCAGGGTCTTTTCCATCTAGAAAGAACGGAAAACAGAAAGAAATGAGAAAACCATTGATCAAGAAGATCACAAGCAAAGTTATATCACTGGAATCATAGATGCAAAGAAAATGAATACTCCCTCCATCCCGAAATGCTTGTGCCTAATTTCCTCTTTAAGGAGTTACAAAATGCAGCCCACTTTCTTTAAAAGGAAAGTTTTAACACGTGCAAAAGGGAGAGTTTTAACACGTTCAAATAAAGAAAATGAGAAAACCATTGATCAAGAAGATCACAAGCAAAGTTATATCACTGGAATCATAGATGCAAAGAAAATGAATACTCCCTCCATCCCGAAATGCTTGTGCCTAATTTCCTCTATAAGGAGTTACAAAATGCAGCCCACTTTCTTTAAAAGGAAGTTTTAACACGTGCAAAAGGGAGAGTTTTAACACGTTCAAATAAGACAGCTTTGTGGACCAGCTATACTCTTTTTCTTATATCATCTTATCATCTAATTATTCTTTTAAGAAAAAAGGCATACTATGGCTCCACTACGATTTCTCACAAATATTAAAAGGCTCACATATTCGACTATTATCTTAGTGAAAGTGCCAAAGAAAAAGTGCACAATCAAATAAGGATAACAGAAGTATATAACATCATCATAAGTTGAAGAGTCCAACCATCTTTCTGTTCATCAAGGGTAAGAGGTGTTGCTTTCAAAAGTTTAGACAAAGGCCCAGCAGACAGATGCTCCAACCCTTTAGTAAGCCCTTCCCCAGGACCACCATCTGGCCCAAGAATTCCAAATCGGTGAAGTAAGGTTTCTGTGTAATTCATTCCTCCCCCAAGGCGGACACCAGCAATACAAGCTGAAACATTTAGACTGTGACACTCCATGTCCTGTGTTTTATATGGGATCACCTGTACCATTTTTATGTCCAAGAAGGGAACTGAAACAAAATTGCCATTTGATTGGAAGATCTTCCTGTTTTGCACCCAAAAGACAGATCTAAGTTGACGTCCATTCTCCACCAACTGGCCGTTTTGGTTTGAAGTCCACGGCAAGCTGTTCTCACATGGCAAGCTACTCAGAGTGTCTGCACAATCAACTTCAACACCTTCCCAAAGCAAACTCGACGAAATGGCTATAGCACCACCCAAGGTTCTATGAGTAACTTTGATGGATAGCCCTTTGCCTATAAATTGAACCAATGGCATTCCTGAAATGTCAGTGGCAGAAGATTCCAAAAATCTTAGGTTCAGATCATTCACTGCTAAACATACAGCAGTATCACCAGGAATCTTTTTGCTTAATGATCGACTTAAAGATTTATGACTTACTTCCGCCTGCGAATTGAACCTCCCGGCTACTGCTATCTTTTCACTTACCCTCCCGAAATATGTGTAAAAATCTAGGACAAAAAATAATTGTTCAACTGAAGTGTTGGACAAATACTGCTGACAGGCAACTCCCATTCTAACAATTCCTCCCGGAGGTGGGACATCTGTTAAAGGGCTTCCATCTGCAGTAGCCATTGCTACTTCAAGGCAAGCACCTTTCAGCTCAACACATCTAAATAAATTTGAAGATAATGCAACAGAATTTTGGAGTCCAGTTGCATCGCTACTTGTCTGTAGAGAGAGACTAATGACTGAAGCACCAGCAGTCCATTTCTTCTGGCTACCATCAATTGGTTGATCTTCCCACAGACAGAAGCATGCTGGATCCTTCTCGAGGTTTAGTAGCCCCATCTTTAGAGTAGGTGACTCAGAAAGGATGAAATCTTCTATATGAAACCTTGCCCCACCAAACAAATTATGACAAGCATTATTTCCACCTGGAACAGTATGATTTTGTGTTCCCGTGTCTAATGGGACAGTGATATCTAACCCCTTAAGATAGAATGTGAGGGAGTTTATAGAGAAATCTGATAGAACTACACCAGGATTAACTACAATTCCATCAGCTAAAAACGAACATATCCTCAAACATGATTCTTCCTGAAGATGAATCTGGCAAACAAACAAGAAGAACAGCATAAGTTCATCATCAGATAGCCAAAAGAAAAAGAAAATATGCGGTTGTTATCTAGTAGTATATGAATACCATAAGGGGCTGACTATTGATAACTGTGGTAGAAGCAAGAATTGGTGGAGTTGGAGAAGGCTTGAGCTGGAGAGAATGAAGAGAGATTAGGGGGACTCCAGCACTTAAATTCCCCTGCTGGTCCCCTAATGGATATATGGGAGGACAAAAATCTTTACCTGAATTAAGAAAAAGAGAAATACATTCAATTGCAACCATAAATTCTAGATTAAGCTTTCTACGACATAACAAATGTTCCCCAAAAATTGATCACAGTACCAAAGTCAGGAATGTTCAAAACATCATCAGAATCCGACAGCTCAGATGGCTGCAACAAGGTGCACGGAGGGCGTGAAAATGTATCCCTGCATTTAAATCAATTGGTGCACTAAGAAAATGCTATAGAAACTCAACTCAACTCTCAACTTCCGCAACAAAGTTTTTCAGGGAGGACTTTGTATCAACTTAATCAGATTGTTATCAAGTAATGGACCCCTATGAGGTTAAATTAGAGTTTAATGGACCCCTATGAGGTTAAATTAGAGTTTACTTTTGCAAGCACAAGGTGAAATTCTTTTTGAGATCCCTGGCTCCATATTCCTCTTGCCAAAAGGCAAAGTAAAAATTGTTAAAGCTAACTACATGAACCCCAGCAAGCAGATAAATTTAAGAAGTAGAACAAAGAGAAACTCCATTTATTCATTTCGTTGAGGGTCAAACCCAACAGTATTTAATGAACACAAATGCTCAAAGTACAAAAACATACTCACAAAGCAGTTTGTCAGAGAATCATAGATATGAACAGTAAGCTGCAGAAGCTAGTGCTTGCAGATTGATTCAGCTATCCATGAGGTACAACACTTAATAATGAGAGTTTTAGTGAACTGAACTCCAAGCTTCACAGTCATTCACAGGATAAAACAGTTCATATTTGAAAACTTGCATAATCCAAGCTATAGTTACAATGACAACAGAATTAGTTCATCTCTTGCGTGACTGTGAAGGTAAAGATTCTGTCATGATATCTCTGAGACTCATAAACTGAAGTTAAGCTTAGAATAACAGAGTTACTAGAGCCAGATATATAGAATGCAGAAAATTCTAACAGACACCGTTATATGGTTGCAACTAGTTATACAACAACAACAACTAGTTATAAACACTAAAAATAACTTTGCTCAAATAAGCTCAGTTTGCAGTCAATGCATTCCTTGCAACTTTTGTAGTATGTGATTTTGTAATAAGTGATGACAGAATCAAGGAAACTTGCCTTAAAAAGGCTCCTCCTATCATAAGACGAGTCAAGCATTTGGCAGTTTCTCCACCTGAGATACTTGCCTGCAGAAGGGACAATCCAGGCCCAATTAAAAAGAAAAAAAAGACAAAGCAAAATAACCGCCAATTCCACCAGCATACAATGCGTTGCATCTCAGCTCATGAATCAACATAAACAGATAAAAATGGAGTCCTTTTGGATCAATAAGAAGTTGTACCCGAGAAAAAAATAAAGACTGCATCAAAAGTTCAAGCTGAAATTCTGCAAAGCAAACCGACACAAATTAGTGGAACTTTTGAAGAAATTAATGTGATGTAAGAAACCTTACATTATGGACTACAATATCCTCCATTTAAATCAAACACTTTGCAGAGAAGGCAAACCAAACATCCAGTAAGAGATCCTCAATTGAACATAATATATCCAGATCACTTTGGATGTAATAGATTGATTAAGGGGTAACAACAGTTCATGCACTGAACTACATTGAAGCATTATTTATTTCAGTTGTCTTCTAGCAAAAAGTAGGTAACCAGCTAATTGACCCAATAAATCTTAAAGTGGACTCATCCATGAGATGCAACACACTATATCTGCTTTTTTATCAAAGGAGAAGTTAGACTTTTCTAATACCCACCAAATTATGATCAGGATCATATACTTGTAAGAGGGTTTTGGATTGGCTTATTTTTAAGTGCTTTTGGCTTTTAAGCACATTTTTTTATTTTCGGAGGTGTTTGGCAAAGACAAAAAGTGTTTTTAAGCACTTTACTTTAGGCTTAAAAAGTTTAAAAAAAAGGCCAAAAGCCAAAAGTAGGTTGTTACCTACTTTTGGCTTTTAGCTTTTAAGTCACTAAAAAAGAGCCCATCCAAACACCCCCTAAGCCAATTTTGTGCATATACAGTGGTACTTGAGTACCGATCTCAAAATACAGTTTCCCTTGATTGATAAAGTTCATCATGTTTTGCACCCTTGGAAGTTTAACTATAAGCATTACCTTTCTGCTTTTACTATTAGATAATGCTGTTTGAGTTATGCTCCTTAAACTACAAGTATACTAGGTGTTCTGAAGACAAACACAATTTTTACATAAGATTAAGCTGGAGTGTATTTTGTCTCTTCATTTCTGGTGTAAGGATTTCTTCTGAGATTGAAACAGAACCAATACAATACTACACTTGTTGGAGTCCTTGTAAGTAGATAAGGGCGGTTTGAACTTGTTGATCAATTTTTGTCAATGTGCAACCAGCACAAAGATAAATATACTGTTACCTTTCAAAAAAAAAAAAAAACTTCAAGTGTTAAATTTGATCCCTTTTTTTGGTTTAATAGGTTTGATTCAGAGAGATGTATAGTTAGCTTTTGGTAGTTAGGAATCCTATCACAGTATGTGCCCCTACGGAGGGAAAAAAGTACACGTGTTAGAAGTGGCAAACCTAACCTGTGTCCTTTAAACGCAGAAAAATGTGATCCACAACAATGGAGACCAAAGACCGCCCAGCTGCTTCTGTAGAACGCTGCCATAGTTAACAATACTTAGGAAAAGTCAGAAAGGTGAAGTACACGGAGGTCAATAATTTCCTAAGCTTATGTCAACATTTAGGATCCAATTTGAATAAGCTAATGACAAGGAAGTCGGTCATACCTGCAGATTTGGATTGACATCTCCTCTGTTTATACAGACATACAATCCCGTCATGAAGCGAAGAAGGGCCCGTAATCCTGCAGAATCAAAATAATAATAAGCAGATTGTAGAAAACAAGATACAAGGACAACCAAAAAATGCATGATTTTTCTACATGCCTGGTTCACTTAGAGCTGGACAAACAGCTTCTGTGATATGCAATTGAACTTCAAGCCCCAGGGGACTATTTAGTTCAGTCCTCTGAATCGTTATCTGATACAATGTGAAGGCAAGAAATCCATTATTCAATGGTCTGTTATGTCCATATTCAAAATCCATAGAAGAAAATTGTGTGCCCAATTTGCATTACATGAGCCTCTCCAGATATTCCTTCAATGAATCTTTCCCCGCCAAAAAACACTCGCTTTGCTCCATCTTCATCTCTCTTGTTACTTCCTCCTTGAAAACTTCCAAAATGTGCATCCGCGAACATATCAGGATGAGGTAACAGGTCAATAGATAGATGTTCCCACTCAAGTTTCTGTTATTAAGATAAAAGTAGATGATGCAACAGGATATAACGATGCAAACATTGAGTAATAAAGGATTTAAGACACTGCAGAAAAGAACAAGGTACCCAGAACAATCACGCAGATATTACCTCGAGAAGAATAGAATCTCATTAGTGCAAACAAAATGGGAAAAATTCTAAATAGTAGAAAAGGGAACGTAATTACTTTGAACACATATATGAACTCTTTGCCACTAGAGAAATCCCTAGCTTCCTTTAGATTTACGACCTGCAATCGCATATTGTTTGAGTCATTCTTGAGCAACAAATACACAGGTCATCTCATCTAAAATAAATGCAACCTACCTCCCAGTTCTCATTTGTAGTATACAGAAGAAGATTGTGTATAGTGATTGAAGCCATAGGTGATGCCCTAGTGATATAATCAAACAAAAGAGTGAGAAAACTATCTAGCATAGAAAACTAAATTGCATGACTGTGTGACACCAACCATAACAGATAAATAAAAATGCTCACAAGTTTTTGCTAAAAGCTTGCCAAAAGATGCAAGTGGATCTGAGCATAAACAATTGAATGTCATTTATAAGTTTGGAACCTTACATATACCATTTTGCACTCAATGTCTGAATGTTCTCGAATAGAGTGCAGTGATATATTGGTGTAGAAAAGCGTTATGCAAATCCTAATGTTAAATTGTTATATTGCCATTTCTCAGGTTTAGATGACCCAACCAACCAATCTATGATGTTCAAGAAAGTACTTATCTGACATCTTTGACAGACTTCTAAGCATCAACATGCTTTTCTTTCTTCTTCTTTTTTTTTTTCAGGGGGACATAGAATTGAGTATCAAAAAGCTCAACGTGATTTTGATCTGGACACAAATAGAAAAAAGAACATCTTTTTGTTTTGTATGGAGCAATATATGAACCATGTTCAATGACATTTATTTATGTTTTGCTTTAAGTTTACTTCTATCGCCTTCTGGACCGATTTCTGCTGTCATATCAAGCTGTAATTCTATAAAGTCTCAACCATAGGAGTAGCTACCTTGTACTTTTCCAAGTTCAAACCCATATGTTTTTCTTTTCTTTGAAGCCATTCTAAATCCAAGTCCATAATATCAACATGCTCTCACTCCCAACACCGAAATTGGTCTCTTTCATTAAGCTTCTTCGCCCATTGCTCCTATTACTATCTGTAATTTTTAATTCTTCCTGAAATCTTTAATTTTACTTTGAATGTCAGAGCTCAATAGTCCACAGTCATTCATGAGGAAATATAACCAGGCTCACGAGTGTACTAAATTTCTAGTTAAGTTCTTAAAGTCTAAATTCTGCAGTTAAGGAAGAATGGCTTCAAATTGGGTTTAAAGCTCAGTGAAATGTGATGGGCTAGGCGGAACTGATCAAAACTAGTCTAACTACCATCCCAATGGTCCATCTTGTTCTCTTCAATTGTGTACTTGTTTCTTGCTTGAGGCTCTGATAGAGAATCAGAACGCATTGAGGAGCAAGAATATCAAGTCCGATTTTGAAACAGGTGGAGAGTGCAGGATTGGTTTCCAGAAGCAAAAGAAACAGGAAAAATAGGATATAAAGAATCAGGAATGAAGGTATTGAACACTTACCAGCTTGCTCCTCCTCGGCGTCGAGCACCCCCGTGAGTTTCAAGCAGAAGATTAACCGTATGGACTTGTAATGTCATGCCATCTGCAATCTGACCAAAAAAGACCAACATACAAGATCACTCATCCTGAAAGGTCACCCAAACCTAATCTCTTTACAAGGATATGATCTTTCCAGAACTTGAGATTTAAACACAAAGACAAAGGAAATAAGAAGAGTGATGATTAATATAGTATATAGAGAAATCAGTTGGTATAGAATAATCAGAGCACTCGACCAAAGTAGAGTAAATATCATGTATAAATTATCCATTACAACTCAGTCTCTGCTTAAGTTTCCAGCCAAAGATGGAAAATAAGAGAACACAGCTACATTGATTTAGTAACAGAAAAGAGCAATTTTGCAGTTACCAAATTGATGCATGTTGGATATCATATGATTTCAATAGTAGAAGAGCCCTATGTACCGTCTTTCCTTTTCAGTCTGGTGATGCATAATATGAAGAAACAAAATAATAATTACAACACGATGAACCAAGAGCTCAAATTAAGACCTCGATGCTTTAGTTACCCACTTATTCAGGAAGATATGACCATCCGCAAACCTTCAAGGTTTAAGTTGATTAGACAATAAGGGTCTACTAACTCCATTGAATTGTGCTTTACGTTGGTCATCTTCAAATTTTAGGCATTTCATCCTTCTCTTGAAATACCCAGGTGATGGGATATCATGATAGCAACTACCGTGTTCGTAATCAACTTTAAATTATCACATTCAAAATTGTGTATGAAATCATCAAATGCAAAACAAATTGTGTACACACAACTCCCATGGCAACGTAAAGATATCAACTCAAACTCTCCTAACAAAACATCAAAACCAAGTGAGCTGATACTATAATGTTGCTAACCTTGTCAGCAAATCCATATCCACTTCCCTTTGAGGAGCCACCAGATGACGTTGCACTGATAGAAAGCATTACGATACCAAGTGAGACAATAACAATCAAACAAAGCTCTTAAGAGAGTTGTATATTAAGCTAGTGTTTGGCCATAGATTTTGGATTAGATTTTGAAAAATTTTCTTCAAATATCTGGTTGGACATGAAATTTGAACTTCTCATAAAACTTCAAAAATGCATGTCGAAACACAACTTCAAATTCCAAATATCACCATTTCAAAAACTCAATTTTTCAAGTTTCAACTTCAAAATCTATGGCCAAATGTGAGCTAGGTAATCAATCATGTTGAGCTTCTATAATACCTGCTAGAGCTCCTAGGTGTATCAATATCATCTCTTTCTTCCAGAACTAAATCGAGCCTATCAATTTGCACAACTATTGGCTCTAGTTGCACATTGCTTACTGAAGGAAGCTTCAATTTTACAAAAACCAAAATACATCAAAAAAGGACAATTAGAACAATATACATTTCGACTTCATGAATCTAGCAAAATCCAAACATTAATAAAGACAGAGCTACTAACAATGATCTCCAATTTCCCAACTTTTGCTGTTGAAACATTTAGTGCAGGTGGTAATCCTGCGCTCGCATGCAATGCATCTCCATTTATATCTGGCAAAAAATCATCAAACTTTCATCTGTATAATAAAGTAACGAGCTTCAATAACATACTTCCTATGTCCCAATTATGTTGCAGAATGAATTTCGAGAGTCAACCAACTCATTTAAGACCATGAATTCGGCACAAAATTTTTAATTTTTTGAAATAAAATTTAATATACTCGTTAGAATCTCGAAATTGGAGAGGTGACATATAAATTAGAAGAAAAATTCAACCTGAATTTTCAGCTGTATACTTAAGCAACGAGCTTCAATAACATACTCCCTCTCCCTCTCCCTCTGTCTCAATTTACGTGACACAGTTCGAATTTCGAGAGTCAAACAACTAAATAAAATTTACACATTTGAAAATTAGTTAATACTAATTGACAATTCCAAAATATATCAATCTCAAAGTCCGAATCTTTAACATAAATTAGAACGGAGAGAGTAACAATTAGAAGAAAAATTCAACCTGAATTTTCAGCTGTATAATTAAATCTCCCTCTGTCTCAATTTATTACGTGACACAGTTAGAATTTCGATAAACAAGCAACTAGATGAAATTTACATATTTGAAAACTAGTTAATAATTGACAATTCAGTATATTCCAATCTCGAAATCCGAAAGGTGTCACATAAATTGTAACGCAGCGAGTATCAAGGTATGAATTAGAAGGAAAATGTGTAACCTAAATTGGAAAGTTGAGCAGTACGGCCTTGCAATTTGAACTGATCTCGGGTAAATGACTTTAACCAATACTTCAACGTATACTCCAACGCTCTAGCTAATATCGATTCCATTTCTCACCACTTTCCTTACAGATCTAATACGCCGGAGCAGACCGGAGAACGGAGACCGGCCGGCAGGTATGAATGCGATGTGTGTCTTTCTGGTAAGAGAATTATTCGGGCGTAACCGGAAAATGGATGTATGAGGAGGAGGACGTGCTAATCACGTGCGATGGTGATTCTGTGGGGCCCGGGAGTGCAGATTTATGAACTTTCGGTGATTGTGTAATTACAATTATAGTCACATACTCGCTTTTTCTCGTTTCAAAATTTCTAATTTAATATTTTATTTTACTTATCTTTTTTTATTAATCAAGACAAATAAAATAAATATTTTTTTTCATATTTTACTCTTTAAATTAATTATTTTTTTAAATTAAATTATAACCATTATTTAGTAAAGATAATATAATAAATTTAAAATATTATTAATTAATTTTTAAAAATTAATATATCATATCAATTTAGGATGGAAGTTATAGTAATAAAAAATTTATTATAGGGAATGGATGAGTATTGGATCTTGGAAAAAAATTTGGGTGTGTTGTTTGTGTAGGAAGAGGACAAAGAGATACGACGGTGGGCGGAGATGTCAGTACAACTCATGAGAGATGTTTGGTAACTTTTGTTTGTCCATGATTTTTGAATTGAGGTAGGAGAGACAAAAATATACTCTCTCCGTCCTAAATTATGTATCATTATTTCTTTTTTAATTCGTCTCAAAATAAGTATCATTTTTTCTTATTAAGTAACTTTTTAAAGACACAATTACCCTTTTACTCTTATTGGTGCTACTTAATTAAAAAAAAAAAATATTGACACATTTTTTTATAAAGGACAATTTGGTAAATTTTATCGTCTTTCATTTTTTCTTAAACTCCGTACCCGATCAAATAGCAACACATAAAATGGGACGAAGGAAATAATATATTACCAGCAAGTGGGATCTGAAGAGGCTAAGTGTAATCTCAGTTTTAAATAAAATAATCTAGATAAGGAATAATAAGAGTACAAGATATAATAGAAATCAATATATCTGAGAATACTACTTCTATATACAAGATATACCAAGTAATATAACAAAAGATACTACATCCTAAACTCATACTAACTTTCTACCCTAATTGTCTCCTCCATAACTTCCTATTTAGGGTCATGTTCTCGATAAACTGGAGCTGCTTCATGTTATGTCTAATCACCTCCCTCCAATATTTCTTCGGTCTAATGTTACCCCACTTGAAACTATTCCTAGTCAACTTCTCACACCTTCGCACTGGGGCATCCGTGCCTCTTCTCATCACATGACTGAACCATCTCAACTTCGTTTCCCTCATCTTGGCTTTCACCGAAACCGCTCTCACCTTATCTCGAATAACCTCATTTATAATCTTACCTTTCCTAGTACACCCACACATGCACCGAAGTATTCTCATATCCACCACCTTCATCTTCTGGATGTGGCCTTCTTAACAGGCCAATACTTTGCTCCATATAAAAAAATCGATCTAACCACCACTATGTAGGAGTTGCCTTTATTTCGTATAAAAATAAATTTATAATTCATATATTATGGCGCTTTAAACCATTTATATCTTATCTATAACCATTATTCACAAGAGCAAATTCACCTAGTGCGCATCCAAAAGATAATGGTTGTAGATTTTTCTGGCAAAACCACGAAAACAGAATTGTGGGAGAGCGATAATAAGTATCATCCTGGCATGCTGCTATAAATAACGTAGCCAATGATGAAAGTCTACTAGCGGAAAGCATCACCAGCTTACATTATGCCTAAGTAGCATCGAGCATGTGAAATTCCGTGCGAATTGGGAAGAACAATCTTGCAAGATTAAATATTTGATGTGATATTATAAGTGGATCTAAAAGAACATATTTGTGTGATTCTATAAATGAATCTAAAGAGGGGGAATGTATGCGAATTTTATTCCTATCTTGAAGTAAAGAAATTGTTTACTACATATCCTTGATTCAAGAACATTATTTTTTAGAGCAAGTTTGAAAAAATAAGTTACGATGAAAATATTAATATTAAATAACTAAAAGTAATAAAAGTAAAAATAGCAAAAGATAATTAAACTAATAAATAATTTAAGTAAAGTGAAAAAGTGGAAAGAGCATATATATCTATATGAATAAGGATTATGATATTTGGTTATGCTATACATCTTTGCTGTTACCACTTTACCATTCCACTAATCAAGCCTCCTCATTCTAATCTGTAATTGTGTGCCTTTTACTCCTTTTCTTCATTTTGATAATCATTTTCTTTCTTTATGAATTTGTTTAAATGTCAAGTATAATTTGATTGGCTGTAAATTGTAATATGTAAGTTATCACCCCAAGTGTTTAGTGCAATACTTAACCTGCAGTGGGTGTTTGCAACTTTATTTTGTACATATGTACACTGATTTTTGCCACCAGATTCTGTATATATATCTACACTTGAAAGGAGAATAAAGTATGATTGTGAACTACGACAGTTACGTTACGCTTTCAGTTCTGTACAAAGCCTAGGTGCATAGTAGCTTTGAGACCTGTTAAGTTTTCATTTGATCTTGCAAGTCTATAGTCTGTACTTCTTTGTCTTGATGGTAATCGTTGATCGTTTGCTCAGTGTATAAGTTTCAATTCATTTGAACTTGCATATATGTGTGTAAAGCTATCTTTGCATTAGATACCTGTTTTAATGTCCTTCTATCATTCATGTTAAAACAGTATTTCACAGTAAACATAAAGCTATAAAGTAACTTAATGCTAGTTCTAGTCATATGCTAATGTCTACAACATTGTCTACCATAAGATCAATGTATGCATCAAATACTTGGAATAGGGAGACAACCAACCTGGAATTAGAAGACAATCTTGAAGAACAGTGAAAAATGGATGACACTCAAATAGACAAAAGGGCAGCCGGTGTACTAACGCTCCCGCTATGCGCACCACAAGGGTGTATTGTACGCAGCCTTACCTTGCATTTCTGCAAGAGGCTGTTTTCAAGGCTTGAACTCGTGACCTCCTGGTCACATAGAGGCAACTTTACCAGTTACAACTTGCCATCTCAAACACCCGAAAGGGCCTTTTGTCCCTTGATCTTAGAAAAGGTTCCAGTCTCGGAGAAATAGGTGCTTTGAGTTCCGCTACCAAGCTGGTCTGAATGCGCCTGAGGGTTCACTAGCTCGATCCCTTGTACTGGTGTGAAGGCTAAACTTGAACTCAGGCCTGATGTGAATGCACCGGTGCTACCATAACTCTTCTTCGCCTCTGAAATCTTTGCTATTTTCTTGCTCTGTCGAGCTGATATACGCAACCTGCCACTCCCAGCCTGACCAAGCATGCCATATCCCACCCCTATTCCATCCCCTAACGAACTTTCTTCAGGTACCCTGAACTGCATCCTGTTTCTTAGCTTCTGCGCGTCTGTAACCTGATATCTTTCTTTCCTCTTTCTATGCCTACGACCACCTCACTTCTTCCTAGATGTAAAATCAGGAACCGGTAGAGCCTTTGGCAGCCTTGCAGGCGGCAACTCTTGCAACTTTTCGATCTTTTTACAAATCTTTTCCTTAAAATCAATTCTTCCCGTTTTGCTCAAGTCCACACGAGCTGCTAAACTACATTTATCTGCCAGTATTTTGCGAACTTTCCCTCTTAACGAAGGAGGTGTACTCTGAAATATATCCGTCTCATCAAAATAACAGAATCGCGGTGTGGAAGCTTTGGAAAACCCTGCTAAATTCTTCCTTCTAGCACCAAGACACCTGATATTATCAGAAGGCATATTCGCCGATAACATTAAACCACCAGCACAACACACAAGTTTCGCGGCAACTGCACTTCCAACAACACCACACAAATTAGGAGCAATACACTTCATTCGACTCTCAACAAAATCAACTACCTTCTTCTTCGACGAATCCAGGTCTAAGATTCTATCACATTCTTCCAATGTCCTTTCCAATACGCGCTCCGGCAATGGCTTGCCATTAGTAGTTGATGCAGTAACAGTAACAACCATGATAACAGCTGAAGGTAACAATCCCTGCAAATCAACAAGAGTTAAATCCATCTCATCGCCAATCTTTTTAACAACTCTAGCATAATCAATCGGATGATTAACAAGTGAATCTAACTCTGGAAATTTCAATCGATACTTGTCACGTATGAAATCATGGATTACGTCAATTTCATCATCGATATCAACTGATAACGCGTTACAATCTACTATCAACTTGTATTCTGGATCATCATATTCAAGAAGAACGTCACCTTTATTCGCGAAAATTAAGGAGTGTTCCACCTTTTGCATTGTGTCGATGTAATGACGTGATTTTTGTAGCTTCAAAAAATCATCTAGATCATAATCATCATGATAATTAAACACTAAATTTTCGTATTTATCTTCCTCCATGTGTAGATGAACATCAATTGTATTATCGTCTAATTCGTCCAAATCTGCTAAGAATGAATCAGCAAGAGTTGTCATTGTTGATAGTAAATTTGCTCCAAAACACTAAATTTGATTCACAACAATTTGATTATATTATATGATAGCTAATTTGAGTTTTTAATTGTTTATATAGATGAGAAAATTATGTAGGATTTTATTTGTTTCCGTAATTGTGTAGGAATAGGAGTGCTTTTGTCGGTTACTAATTTCGTTAGGATGTTAGAATAATTTTGGGTATCTTGTTCAAGAAGGAAAGTTTTTTTTTTTGGGGGGGGGGGGGGGGGGGGGGGGGGGGGGGTGTTTCCTATGGTGTCCCGTATATTTATTGAAGTTCGACTTGTCCTATATATTCATTGAAGTTCGGCTAGTTCAGTTCTTCATCACTTAGGAGCCATTAGGGGAAGCACGTAAAGCTATATGACTAGAAAAAAGGTGCTTTTGTAGTAATTGTTGAAGTTCAACTTGTCCAGTATATTCATTGAAGTTCGATTAATTCAATTTCACGTCACTTAGAATCCATTCAAGGAAAGCACGTGAAGTTATATGACTAGAAAAAGGTAATTATGTAGTAATTGTGAGACAAATGGCCATTTTTTTTATAGTAGGTTTATTCATTGAAGTTCGACTAATTCAATTTCGCATCACTTAGTATCTATTTAGGGAAAGCACATAAAGCTATATGACTAGAAAAAGGTAATTCTGTAGTAATTGTGAGGAGTAATTTTCATGAAAAGTCACCCATATTTTTACAATTGCCTACAAATATCACGTTTGTTTCTTTTAGGATAAGAATATCATCCAACTATTCCTATTTTACTCAAAAAATACTTAACACTTTAAAAACCTTATTCTCTCCTACTTGTCATGCCATGTTGTTAAATCTTTTGTTTTCTTAATTATAAACCTATTTAATTCTTCAAGTTCATTTATTCAAACCCATATCTTATAAAGTACAAGAAAAATCTAAATTACGTATTTATTTTTTTTTTGAAGAATTTGTAAAAGAATTTACCGGTAATCTAATCCTCTACAAGTTTTTCAACCAAACTAATTCGATGAAAAACCTACAAATATTTCTATAAAACAAAATTTGAGGAAGAAAATCTTAGAATTTTTTTTTTGTCAAGCAAAATTCAATAGAAAAATCTGAAAGATAATTATCTCCTAAAAATTTTAATTCGTATGTAGATCACCAGCAAAATTTTAAGCAAGACCTTTTTGATAAAAAGATAATAAAAAAATGAATTCTTCTTGCGGATTTTCCTCAAGTAAACTTCACAAACAAATCAAGTAAATCCACAAAGTTAACATAGCAAAAACTTTAGAAAATAGAAATTATTTTTTTTTCATTTTATTTTTATTTTTATTATACTATGTTTTATCTTATTATATAAATAAAGACTAATTTATATTCTTTCCTTATACTAAACTTACAAAAATCAAGCGATATTTGGTTGGGTACTATTTCAAAGATTCATTTGTAATATTAATCATTTTGTTGATATTTAAAAAAAATAAAAATTTATGTCTAAATAGTTTTTCATTTCTTCAAAAATAGTACATTTAATACGTATATGAAAATTTAAAAGCCAACATTTTCATTTCTTTTACATTTCAAGAATCTTTAGTATATGAAATAAATTACAACAAATATTAAATTAGTACCAACTCATATAAATACCTAGAGTTTTAAAAATATTATTAAGTGATGAAATAAATAAATTTTAAAAACTTTGAAAAGTACCAAATAAAATAATTTAATCCTTTAGTTTTATGTATACACTTGGACACATCAACTACTACATTGATGAGTAATATGCATTGCATTACCAGAGGAATTATTTTCCTCTAAGTTGTGTGATTATCTAATATTCTTATCATGTGATGTAATTTTTCTCATATCGAATAAAGAATAAATACAATTTATTTTTTAATTTTGTAAGAAAGACAAAATGAATATAAAATTTAAAGTATATAATTAAATTGTTCTTTAATAATAAATATATCATGTGTATTTATTTTTTTAAAATAAATAAGATCAAATTTTAGTTAAATAAGTTTGATAAGTTAAATAGATCTATTTCTTATATCTTATATATAATTAATAAATTTTAATGACATGTCATGCAAACTAAGAGAGAAGAAATGTCTTTGAAGAATCAAGTATTTTTTGAGGAAAATAGGGATAGTTGAGTAATATTTTTGTTCTAAAAGAAATAAAAGTGATATTTGTAGGTAATTATAAAAATATGGATGATTATCCATGGAAATTACTCTACTTGTGAGACAAATGGTCTTTTTTTTTTTTTTTTTTGACAGTAGGTTTAAAATTATTACTTGAGCAGTTTTAATTCTTTAAATCTAGCAAAATTGAGCACTTTTGATCTCCGTAAAATATTTATGAAAATCTAATGGTTAAATTTAACCGGAATTATGAAAAAAATATATATAAATAGAAAAACTAGAAATTTCCATCAAACTAAAGTCCCAGAAACCCTAACATAAAAAACTATACCGGACACAAACAGAAATTGCACCTCGAAAAGTTGCATCAAACTCTTGAAATAAACCAAATATAATATGAAATGTAAAATTTGTAATTCCAAATGTGAAAGTTTCCGTAAAATATTTTTTATTTTCACATTCCCTCTAAAATTTCACAATAGAAGCTTGGTAAATATTTTACATGACAAATTTAAGGAATCAAAATTATCTAACTAACACTGGGGAAGTCATTTTTCGAAAAATGACAAATGTGACTTATGCCCCTACCTCTACCCCTCTTCTCCACCCCAACAACATTCATATTTACATTACTCAAAAAATTCACATTTCTCAAAAATTTACATTATTCGAAAATATTTTTCACTGTACTTTATTTTAATTTTTCACTGCTTGAAATAAAAAATAGTGAAGTCTGAATTTTTTTCTTTTCCAATGTTCGTTGAATGTATTGTTATTTTCATATGCATAGAGGAAGACTTACCTATGTTACTTTTGTTAATTACATATTTCATTTTGTCATCTATGTAACTTGTTTCACAAGGTTGAATAAGTTTGTTGTTCCGTTAAATTTCTATTGCTTGTAGTATCTTGAGATTGTCCTCACAAAATGTTGAAAAGTGTCTCCTATATTTACTAATTAATAGTTTTTTAAATTTAGTGATTGTAATATTTTAGTATTCGATATTAATATTATTTGCTATGCTTATATTAGTTGTTACAAATTGTTGAGTTGCTAGAGACACTGGTATACTAGTTAACAGTTAGTAATATTTTCTAAAAAATATTTTTTCACTCACCAATCAAACACTAGAAAGTATTTTTTAGAAAAATATTTTCTACTCACCAACCTAACACCATAAAATATTTTCCACTCACCAACCAAATATAAAAAAATAAGTAGAAAACCAACTTATTTTCCAGGAAAATATTTCTCAAGAAAACATTTTCGATGAAAAATATTTCCGATCATACCAAACACACCCAGAGGGACAATTTTGAATCTACTACCAAATACCAGAACTCTTTGATAAATTACATCATTAGTTGATTGCTCAATATTGCATCATTAAAGATGCATTAAACGGACAAGACAAGTTTACAAAGACGTATGCAAATAAATGTTAGGTGTATACTTACTTACTAGAAATTGTAGAGCATTGACATGTTAATGTTTGCTAATCCACCTCTTTTATATATTGTAGACATTGAAGGGGTTGTTTGGGAGGAGGGATAAAAAAAATAATTTCGGTATAAAGTTTGAAACTAATTTTATTTCATGTTTGGTAGAAAGGATTACTTAATTTCGAGACTATTTTATCCCACAATTTATACTAAAATGGTGGAATTACTATCCCCTGTGAAGGGAGGGATAAAATAATTTCATGGGATATCCCACCTCATGGGGTATCCTTACTTATCCCGGACAATAGCCAATATATACCAAACAACCCCTAAATGTCCTAGAAGCAGAGTACGTGGAAGGGTGGAGTGTATGTACACTCGTTATATAACGTGAGAAAAAAATTATGTATATGTAAAATGAGTCGTACAGAATGTGAATATGAATTAGTCGATTGATCTAGTGATTTTAGATACCAAAAATTAAAGTCAAAATATATCATGACAAGATACTCCCTCCATCACAAATTACTTATCATGTATCGCTTCTCGGTAGTTAATTAACTACATGAACTAAGAACAACATTTTTAAGATAAATTTTATTATATAAATTAATATGAGAAAAACTGCAACGTATAATATTTTTCGTAGAGTTTTAGGATATATATATCTAAATTTTAATTTTGAATTATTAATTGTGCTAACCTACTAATTTAGCTTGCAATAGAGTAAAGTATTTAGTACATCCTGAACTATGATCAAGTTTGTTATGACACATTTTAACTTTACGGGGTTTCTATTACTTCCTAACTAAATTTTAGCGTATTATTATCAACTTTTTTAGCTGACGTGATACCTTTTGTTAACTTTTTAGCTGACATGACACCTTTGACATGGATCCCATTTTATGTAATAAAAGTGTCACATCAATACAAAAGGGTGAAAAATACGTTAAAATTAAGTTCATGGGATAATAAAATCTCTCTAATATTAAAGAGTATCGTAACAACTTTATCTTTAATTCAAAGATATTGAATACTTATCTCATTTAGTTTTGAAATATATTCAAATTTGAAAACTACTTTAGAACAAGAGGATAGATAATTAGAAATGAAATGAATGCTATAGTACATGTAGGCAATATAAATACTACCACCAACCACAAGGGTTGGTGTGGTGGTTCAGCATCTCACCCCTTAAGCAAGAGGTATGGAGCAAACTTTGCGGTTAGTTGTCTACCGTTTAGTGCGCTGACCGAAGGAACGGAGAATTACTCTCACGACTGCCGGCTGTGGGGATACTTGGGAAACCAAAAAAAAATATATATATAAATACTACCACCAACAATCTTAGCTTGGAATAGCCATATTTAGTTTAACTGAGGGTAAAAAAGTCTATTGCATTGTCTTTTGGAAGTTGGAACTAGAAACAATACCATTATATGGTCTTTTACTTGGAAGGAATACAGAAATAAATTATGTTAGTTGGGTGCCAAGACAACATATATTGGCATATTGCCACAGGTGGCTCAAGGCAAGCCTAGTAAAGCGTTAGCTTTAGAGTGTTAAAATTTTGAGGCCTCAAAAATTTGATATGAATTTTATGATTTTAATTTCACTTAAAATAATATTAAAAATTATAAAAGATAAAATATTTAAATTAAATTAAAAAGAAAAAAAAATTGTCTACATTTTGTTAAAAATATTTTAAAACTTTTTATCATATCATCATACTGGAAATTCAGGTAACTAACCAACTAAACTACTAAGATTTTCCACATTGTAATCCCTTCCCCTTCCCTCAATTTTATTTTTTTGTTAAAAGAAAACCATTGCAAGCAAATGACTAACATCTTATTAGTTAAAATTAGTCCTTACTTTTATATATAGGAGTAATAAAATTAATGTTAACTCTAAATTATTAATAATATTTTTATTACGTGGATATATTTAAGGCTTTATATTGTTTTTTTTTGTTTTTTCAAGAATCATAAAATTATAGTAATAAATGATGAATGAACATATTAAACATTCTTGGCTTGAGAGAGCATCTCGAGTAGGGAATACCAAGTACCAGAAACACCAAAAAACACTCCTAAGGCTATTAATCCCAAATCCATAAGTGCTCCTTTTCGATCCATATCCCCTTTGAATACTTGATAATGGAATAATGCCGGCAAAATGAACCCGAGAGCACAACAAATACTACTACCAACCAATGACATGAAATCAGCAAAATTTGGAACCAACAAAGCCACCATAGTCACTCCCAAAACAAGTATCCATCTCATCCACACACAATAGTTTCCATTAGAGAACCTCCTCTCAAACACCTCAAAAGCTGGATTCAACATCAAGGGAAAGGTGAAGAACAAATTAATGCAAAGCCCCAATTTTACAGTTGTGCTCAATAGTCCTTTCTGCATATTGGACGTGACTATATCCTTTGTACTTGAACCAAATGCAAAATAACCCATGACGCCAAATGTTCCGTACATCAATGCAATTAAGAACATTGACAATGCCAATATTTTCCCATATTTTGACTTGTCTTTCATCTCTGTCTCTAAAGGTATGGCCATTCCCAACCCTTCAAATGAATAAAGAGCCACACCCAAACCATAATAGAAGGTAGAAAGTGTCCCGAAAGCCTCTATATCCGATGGCCATTTGTTTGTGAAAGTCTGCACATCCTCAACCATAACGACACCCATAGCGCCGACCTGTGCGATGTCAGCGAATATACTCAAGGGAGCTAAAAGTGTCAATGAGGGAACAGCAGTCAATCCCAATTGAAAGGGAAAACAACCCCAAATGTACAAACTCTTGGCAGAGGAAAATGGAGGAATCCCAAGACCACCTTTTGACAAGCGAGATAAAGTATTGCCAATAAAAATGAGATATCCTACGCAGAATCCAGATTGAGAGAGGACAATCATAATATCAACAACAAACCTGCCTGTTGGACCACAAACAGCGAAACCAAGATCCCCGAAGGAGGAGATCTTGGAATCACCAATCAGGGAAAGATCAAGTCTCCTCCTTGTATGAATGAGAAGCATCATGCCATGATAAGTTAAAGCAGCAATGGAGAAAAGCGTGAGAAGGCCAGTGATCCAACCAGTCCTCATAAATGTATAAGGGAGGCCAAGAACTCCAGCACCAACAATAGCAATGAAGAAATTGGCAAAGGTCTTGGGCAGACAAGATTTTGAGTTTTCAAGAAGAGGGGTTTCTTCTTTAGCTAGAAGTGCTGCAGTTTCTGATGATTCGGAAATGGCAGCACCCCCTTTGTTGCCGGAGGCCATAATGGCAACCATGATAGTTAAGTGTCACCAGAGCGGAGCGTCCATGGGGATGTGAATGTTGTTCTGATCAAAGGGATGAATTCCAATGGATGTAGGAAACCATTATATTTGTGTTTTGCTTCATCTATGATCTATTTCCACACATCTTTAGGTTTTACATCACTAATTTCTAATTTTATTGAGACGAACTTATATATATATATGACATATATTAGACTATAACTGAATTATTACTTGTTTTTTATAATGAGTTGATGGGTAGATATGTAGTTATTAGATTCGACCTTGTATATATATGGCATATATTAGACTATAACTGAATTAGTATCACATGTTTTTATAATGAGCTGATGTGTAGATATGTAGTTATTAGATTAATACAAATTACTTGGATCTTTTGACAACTGTGTGAGTGAAATTACTTTTATTTTGAACAACATTGTAATTAACTCCCTCTTGTTTGTTATTTTATGTTAAAAATTATGATTAAGAATATATTCCATCAAAAATGTGGGTATATAGCCCAAAATATAGATCATTTATTCTGATTTACAGTCATTTACATAATGTAATTGAGGATAAAGATTTATGTTGTTGTTTTTTTACGTAATGATATATACATGTTGAAATCAGGTCTAATTCTTCCATCATAACAATGAATTTTAAAACAAAAGAAAAAGTAAAATAATTATAGCAATATATATTTTCTAGTGGATGGGGCTCCTCTTTATTTTTACTACGTTTTTACTTGGATTGAAAGCATGTATTATGGTTAAATATGAATGGTTAAGAGGTTAAGGTCCTAAACATAGTTATGATAATAGATTTTCCATATATATAGACTTTTTCACTCTATAATTACTATTTGTATTTGAGCATGACTAAATACGAACTCGAACATTTCAGGATCTATTTTTGAGAGTGACGCTCCACCATGGTACTTTTAAGGAAATTTTTAGAAATAGCCAGGGTTTAATTTGAAGCATAATTACAAATATATCGATTGTTTGGATAATTATTAAAAAATTGTAACAATTTTTTACACTCATTATGTAGCAATGATACAATAATTCGATTTGTATCACCTATGTAACTATAAATACAAAGTGAATTACTAAATTAGAGCAAATTATTGTATCACTATACAAAGTTGATTCAAAAATTATCCTATCATTGACATATAGCTAATTTATGAATTTTTTTAGAACTCTCACTGTATTTGTAACTATTTTAAACTCTCTTTAAAATAGTTACAAACATAGCGAGAGTTACGAAAATGCTAGATTTGATAAATATATTGTATAAATTTGTCTCATAAGATAACTTTTCATATTTTTCATCTCAAAATTAAAATTTTTAATTAAAAGCAGAGAAATCTCAATTATATCATCACAATCTAAATATAGTACGACCTAAATCTAAAAATTCTAAATCATAAAGTTATTACTTAATTTTAAAATAAATAGTTTGATGTATAAACAATCCCGCTATATATATGAAGTTAGTAAAAGACCGAGCCACGGGGATTTATTGTTGAGTATTGTTTAGAAATAATCCAACATCTTCTTGTGAGTGTAAGATGTGGATCTTGATCTTGCACATTATTAGTGACATATTTTTTATTTTATCAAAAGATGATCTTACATTAGAATATATTAGTGCTTAACTTTTGTTTGCTTAATGGCACGTGCATTTAGACATGCACTTAATTTAATTATTTTCAGATAGATCTAAATTAGATTAAATTCTCTAATATTAAAATGGTAAAAACTTATGTCTTAGAATATTGATTAAAATTAATGTAATTTAAATTTTGAGAAGTGCAACGTACATGATGAATAATTTGTGCAAGATTGAGTATATATTTTAGCTTTTTCACTGTGTATTTGAAATTTATATTGATATCGGATTATTTTATATCTTATTTGATCAAATTTTAAAAATTAGTTTATTTTAAAAATATTTTAATTATTTTTTTAAAAAAATACTTTTAATGAGGATTAAATAGTTGGTGTTTCGCTAACCATTTAGAAATAAAAAGTATTTTTAAACATCACTTTTTGTTTGAAAGGAGCATTTTGAAAGGTTTGAAAATTCTGCGTTCGGGCACTTTTTTGAAGATGCAACAGCTTAAAGTACGGTTTAGTCCCAAAAATGTATGAAATTTGAATGATTATAAAGTGCACTTTTTGATGATTTGTATGAAATTTATATGTGTGCTAGTTTAGTCCCAAAAATGTATCATATGAATGTTAAAATTTAGCATACTGTCAACACCAATCAATTTCAACACTTAAAGGACCACAATCTTTTTTCTGCAAAACGACCTTAATAATTAACATACCGTTAGCATTCCATCTTCCTCTATAAAACTATATTAAGTTTATTTGCTCTAATTGTACTTAAATTTCATTAACTAAACGGCAATATAAAATTCAAAGATGAAAACCACGTTAACTAAAAACAAATGAAAATCCAAAGATGAGAACAAAAATACGTTTATGGTAAATACGTTTAAGATGATAATTAATTATATGAAAATTGTTTATTGAGATATTTAAGATAATGAAGATATCTGACAATAACTGACTTCACTATTTTTGGGGTATAAGAATTTTTTTTTCCATATATATAATTGGTATTTTTTTTTAATTAAAAGGAAAAAAATATTTTTATTTTTTATTCTTTTATAAGATTTGCTACAACTTGAAAAATGTTATAAACTAATAAAGAATAAAGAAGAAGAGTAGAGAAAATAGAGAGAGTGATTCTTATTTCTTTCTCTTGAGGGATGAGAGATCATCAGATTGTAAATACAATAAACAAAACTCCTCTGTTTATAGGGGAAATTTACTCCTAGTCTAACTAAAAGACAGATGCTTCAAATCCTAATAGATATCAAAGTAGATCTTGATATATCTTGATAGACATTCACTATAATGTAAATACATTTATAACACTCCCCCTTGAATGTCTAATTGGTAGATAATGTGTCTCGTTAAAACTTTACTAGAAAAACCCAGTAGGAAAAAAATCTAGTGAAGGAAAAAGAGTATACATCTCTAATAATACGCATTTCGGCTGCTTCGTTAAAAACCCTACAAGGAAAACCCAGTGGGACAAAACCTCGTAAGGAAAAAAAAGTACAACGCGTATTAACTCCCCTAATGAGAACATCCTTGAACCTTTGCATCCCGATCTTGTGCACCATCTTCTTAAAAGTTGTAATTAGAGAAGACTTGGTGAATAAATCAATCACATTGTCAGTTGAATGAATTTGTTACACTTTAATATCATCATTCTTTTGTAGCTCATGTATGTAAAAAAGTTTTAGCAAAATGTGTTTCGTTCTATCTCCATTTATGAATCCTCCCTTAAGATGTGCTATGTATGTTGAATTATCTCTGTATAAAATTATGGGTAGATTGTCATATTTCACACCACATTTTTCTCCAATGAGATGTATCATGGACCTCAATCATACACATTCTCAGCTTGCTTCATGAATAACTATTATCTCAGCATGATTCGATGAAGTGGCTACGATAGACTGTTTTGTATATCTCCAAAATATGGCAGTATCCCCACATGTGAACACATTGTATATTTGAGACCGAGATTTATGCGGGTTAGATGAGTACCCAACACTATTTTAATTGGTATTTTTTTTAATTAAAAGGAAAAAAAATATTTTTATTTTTTATTCTTTTATAAGATTTGCTACAACTTGAAAAATGTTATTAACTAATAAAGAATAAAAAAGAAGAGTAGAGAGAATAGAGAGAGTGATTCTTATTTCTTTCTCTCGTGAGGGATGAGAGATCATCAGATTGTAAATACAATGAACAAAACTCCTCTATTTATAGGAGAAATTTACTCTTGAGGGATGAGAAATCATCAGATTGTAAATACAATGAACAAAACTCCTCTATTTATAGGAGAAATTTACTCCTAGTCTGAGTAAAAGATAGATGCTTTAAATCCTAATAGATATCAAAGTAGATCTTGATAGATCTTGATAGAATTTCACTATAATATAAATACATTTATAACAAAAAAAAATAAAAGCTACGCTATAAGTTGTAATTTCCTAGCTAATGATTGTTATATATGTTTTTTTCCCTTTGGATAAACAAAACGACTTTCCTTGCTTTAAAGAAATAACTTTTATTACAACTCTTCAATAAAAATAATTATTTTTCTCAAAAACTTTGCCAAACACCCCATCTTATTCAAATAAGCATTTTTTGAAAAAAGATTAATATTTTTAACATTCGAAAAAACTAATCAAACAAACTATTAAACACCATTTTAAGCATACTTTTATTTTTGGTTAAAAATGAGAAAATATTTACCATATGCTAGTAAATGCTTAAAGATATTCACCAAATATGGTTAAACTAAATTTTTAACTCTCTTGTCTTGTGTCATTGTCATTATGATGTTATTAATTTAGACACTTTGAGGTAAAAATGTTTTTTGGCTAAGGATGGTACTTAATTAGTAAGGTATTTATAGCCAAGATAGTCTTTGATGATGCAAGTAAATAGTACTCCCTCCGTCTCAAATAATCGTCTTAAATTGAGATAACACATTAATTAAGAAAAAAATTAATAACATGCATAGTTTATCATAATATCCCTATTAAATGATGTTTACATTTTAATTTGAAGACAAAGTAATTAATGTAAAGGGTAAAACACGAAAAAAAATTTGTCTCTTCTTGATTAGTGAAAAAAGATATGTAAAATGAGAAATCAAATTAAGAAATTTGGAACGAGTAATTTGAAATGGAGGGAGTATTTACTTCTCTTATCTTATACAAATGCCATGATATATTATTCCTTTCGTTCACTTTCACCCATTTCTTTAACTTGTTTTTAACCTATCTCTACTTTAAAGAAAAGTTTTAAGAAGAAATAAAAAGATAATATTAATAATGTATTTTTTTATAGCTAATACTCTAATTTGATTAAAGTATTCTAGAAATTCATTTATTTTAGAGTAAATGAAATAATAATGTATAAAGTTATTATTTTTTATTTGATGTTCAACATCTTTATTAGAGCTTGATCAATTCAGACTTTCATTTATCTGAATTTAACCCTTCCTATCAAAATTTTTTCTACATTCAAAGTTAGAAATTAAGATTTCTAGATTCTGATTAATGAAAAAAAAAATAAATAGTTCCATCAATTACACGATATCCTTTATTTGTTAAACTTAAGTAACAATGACTTATTTTAACTTGACATGAAGTTTAAGAAAATAATGAAAACTTTTGAATCTTAAAATTTTAAATTAAAGTTATGTCAAATGTATCAAAATGTCCTTTAACTTTATAGTCTCAAACATGTCACGTTGGAAGTTGAAATTATAATATTGTTAAACAAGAAAAAACTATTCTTTTTTTTTTTAAAACATATTAAAAAGAAAAGTATTTTTTTTTTAAAACATTGTTCAAACATGTGGCAACCAAACAAATCCTAAAATAAGAAGACAATAATTTCTATAATTATGAGCTCATTTTGAACGGTTGAGATATCATCATTTTTCATGATCAACGGCCTACATCATTTCAAAATGGTCAAACCATGGAAAATGGAAAGGACTTCGATACTTTTCCTTGCATATTTACGTTCTCCCCAAGTCACCGTTATCTTTTCTTAACGGACCTTAACATAGTTGTTACTTATTATTCATGGGGCTCGTTTGGTCGGAAAATTAGTTATTCTGAAATTTAGGGGTGTACAGATTAAATTATCAAGTCAAATCGAATTGACGAATCAAACAAAACCAAGAAAAAAATCAACTTATGGTTTGGTTTGATTAATTTGGCGTTAGAAAAAAAAAAACGATCATTCTTGGTTTGGTTTGGTATTAACAAAAAAAAAGTCAAACCGAACCCGAATCAAACTGATATAACCTTTTTATACATAAAATATATTAATTATAATCTATTTTTTAAATATTTTTTTGACTAGTTTTAGTAATTTTCAATAATTTGAAAGTAGATGTAGATATATATTTAGATTTGGGCCTTTAAGTTGTAATATTTGTCCATTAATTGCTAATTAAATGATTGAAAACCCAATATAAACTTAAAACCTAAACTTTTCATTGTTCATCTCACTTTTTAGTTTCAAAAGAGTTTTTCGCTTCTCATTTTTTCATAATTATGATTTTTCATTGACACATGAGTGAAAACATATTTAATATAGTTTTTGATCACAATATAATTACAAAAATTACAGATTATAAAAAAAACTGAAAAAAATCATAAAAATAAAAAAATCTGAAAAACTGACTAAAACCTAAACCGAAAAAAATAATTTTATGCTGGTTTAATTTGGTTTGTATTTTTAATAAACCGACATGATTGGTTTGTTTGGTTTTCAAAATAAAAATCGAACCAACCCGACCTATGTACACCCTTACTGAAATTAATTAAGTATTTTGAGATTAATTATTTTATTTTTAAAAAGAGATAAAATGAGCCCATGCATTTTATTCCATTAAATATGAGATAAGTTCATTTTTAAATTAATCCGAAGATTAACTATCTCTTATCCCTCCTACCAAATGATCACATAGTGTATTGTATTATATTATAATGTGACGTAACTTGAACATGATTACTCTTTGTTATTTCATAACGAATCATATTATATTACAATATAACACAGCTTCAACATAATTGTTATGTATTATTTCATAGTGTATCGATTGTATTATAGTGTGTCGTATTGTATCGTGCTGTACGTGAATATATTATATGATTTTCTGTCGTTACATAATCTCACATATCAATAATTTGAAATATATAAGGTAAGACTAATATAAAAATGTCCGATAAAAAATAAAATAAAACTATTCATTATCACCAAGATAGAACTTAACGATACGATGCAATAAAAAAATTAAGGGATAACAACCATCCAAACACGGTGTAACTTTTTATGTTTACATCAACCACCGGCGGTGAAAATACCATTGACGGACTAAACGTGAAGAGAGGTTCCTTATATTGTAAAAATAAAATAAAATTAAAATAACATTAAAAAAATTAATATACTGTAGCATTTATTTTTATTAATATATATAAATATAATTTGAGAGAGAGAAAAAGAGACGTAAAGTTGGAGACTTTATAATTTCTTCAATCATCTTTGTTCATTATCTCATCTTTTGAAAAATTATCGTTTCTTCATTTTCTTGAATTGCTATTTTTAGCTAATAATATGTATACATATACCTTCTAATTTTCTTTCATTAAATTGTTTTTTATAAAATATAATTTGGGAAGAATCTATTTTTCTTTCTTTTCAAGAATTGAAACCCCTTTATGATTCTTCAATTTCCAAGATCATAATCTTGATCCAAATTTGTATATATTCTTTGTTTAAAAAAGTAAATAAATATTTATTTATTATATTTGATTGATGAATTTGATGTATAGGTAGATATATATATAGATAGATACAACAAAAGAAGTTTTTGAAAAATTTGTTGTGTTTAGGAGTTAAAGTTTGGATTTTTATTTGTTTTTCTGATAATCTTGGCGTCCGAGCCAGCTTTCGCCACGGGGTTTAAAAGTTTGGATTTTCTTGATAACCGTGGTGTCTGAGTCGGCTTTTATTCACCTCGATTAAATTCAGGTGAGTTAAAAGTTTGGATTTCTATTAGGTGGGTGTTCGGGCCAGCTTACGTCTAAGAGGAGATAAAGTTTGGATTTTTATTAGGTGGGTGTTTGGGTCAACTTACATGCACCTCGACTAATCTAAGAGGAGTTAAAGTTTGAATTTTTATTAGGTGGGTGTCCGGGCTAGCTTACGCACCTCGACTAAATCCAGGGGGAGTTAAAGTTTGGATTTTTATTAGGTGGGGTTTGGTTTGTTGTGTTCTTTATTGTAAAGTAGTGGGAGTTGTAGAAGAAGACAGATTTGGAGTTCATAAGCGTTGTGAGTTGGATGAAGCGGTGTGTTTTATGCAGTTGTGGGTTTGGATTTTACTGGTGATTGATAGACATCTGTAATGAGTTCCTCTTTGTAACGCCTTTTACGCCTAGGGATTATCAAGAACGGTGGTATATATAGGGAGGTAACATAAGGGGTGTTATGATCAGAAGAGTTGAGAGTAAAAGATTCAAGAATCAGAGAGCTTTTTTCGATTTTCGTGTTGAATTTGTTTTGTGGGGGATTGGAAATGAGGAATGATGAACAGAAGTCAGCTGTTGAAGGTGGGAATGTTGGACTAGGTAGGAGGCAAAATGGTGTTTTTCCGGTGTCGTTTAGAGCTCTATCCAAGATTGTATCATCTGGTGCTTCAACTGTTGCCTCCACAGTGAGATCAGCTGCTTCGGCTATCGTGGAGAAGGACAACGATTCCGGCCATGATCAGGTGCTGTTCTCATGTTATTATGCCTTCATGTTAGTTTGTAGGTGTTGGATAATTAGGGTATGTAACTTTTTTGTAGAGAAAGATTGAAACTTTATACTTGTTAAGCTGGTTTTGCTACTCATACATTTATAGTTGAATGTCATGACGACGAGCCTAGCCATGATCAGGTGCTATTCCCATGTTCTTATGCCATTGTTTAGTTTGTAGGTGTTGGATATTAGGGTTTATAGCTTTTTTTTTTGTAGAGAAAGATTGAAACTTTATACTTGTTAAGCTGGTTTTGCTACTCATACATTTATAGTTGAAATTCATGAATTCTAAATGCAGTTGGTTAATGCAGTTTTGAGTTCAAATCCTTAATGCTTTGAATGTTATACTAGCCATGATCAGCCGATCAGGTGCTATTTCCACGTTCTTATGCCCTTATGTACTTGTTGGTGTTAGATTTCAGGGTCTATAGCTTTTTTGTGGAGAAAGATTGAAACTTTATACTTGTTAAGATGGGTTTTGCTGCTCATACATTTATAGTTGAATGTCATGAATTCTAAATGCAGTTGGTTAATGCAGTTTTGAGTTCAAATCCTTAATGTTTTGAATGTTATACTATTTTTACCTTAGGCGAGTAGCAGCTGAGAATAACTAAGTCCAGTATATACCTGCTATGGTGTCTTCCCCTCTATTTTTGTTAGGTTCTTTGACCAAAATTTAGCTCCAAGTAGAACTTATGTGGGTTAAGGTTTCTTGGGTAGAATATCAAGCACACTTTTTCTTGTTGCCACAACTAAAGGGAAAATGAGATTAGCAGGGGAAATGAATCTGAAAGTCCACATTCACTGATCTGCCAAGTGTACTCTTAGTTTTTTCATGACTCTCTTTCTTTCTCCTATGACCAATGCAATTTGAATGCTAGGAGCAGTAAAGATTAGGAATGAGGATATCCTCGGGATTCGGGGAAGGTCGGAGTGGCCTCCGTGAAGAAGTATTGGGGAGAGGTAATTACACAGGACATAACCTAACTTCAGCTTACCGAGGACATGAACTTAGATAGGAGGATATGGAGGTTCCAGATTAGGGTAGAAGGTTAGGGGTGGTTGAGCATTGTCTTGCCTTTCGACGAGATGAGGCTTGGTGGTAGGTTCTTCGTGGGAGGCCTGTTTGAGCATGCATGCTTTATTGCTTATTGAACTAGGAATACAATTTTTGCATGCATTTGTGATCTGGGGATGAGTAATTGCAAAATGACTTTTTCTTCAATTTAGTATAGTAGGAGTTGGGACCCACAAATGAGTTGTCAGATTCTTTTTATCTGGTTTTGAAAAGCATGCTAATGCTACCAGAGGTTTTGCTCTTGTAGTGTTGTCGGCTTTTGAGCTATGCGACGGATATAATCTTTTTATTGGATGTAGTGTTTTGGCTCTTTCGTAATCGTTAGAATTACTGATTTTTACTTTATTTGTGTTATTCTAACTTCCGTTTTGTCGTGTCGGCCTAAGATCCTGCCCGTGTTTTGTCTGGTTGTTGTTTCTGAATAAATGATCATTACGCATAATTGGACTTTTTTCTTTTTGTTTTTTTCGCCGGTTTCATGTATCCAGATTCCTCGAAGCATACCATATGTGGCATACTAGAGTTGCATCAAGGAATTTAAAAATGCGCTTTAACTGTCTTTTTCCTGTTCAAATCAAAGAATTTAAAATGCATATCACGTGTTTCTTGAGCCTTATTACTACAAAATGGCGAGTGTTAATAATATAAATGAGGATGGGGGTCTGAAGATGGTTGGCGCAAAAATCATCTTGCTATGTCCTTGTAATTTGGTTAGGGTGGGGGGCTGCATGAGAGGTCAAATAAAGTTAGTCAAAGTTTGACCGTCCTTAAAGAAGTTTTGGGACACTGGGAGGGTGGAAAAGAAGCGCGAAAGAGTCATGGTATTACTGACAGGAAGTGTGAGATTGAGATCTATGGCTTCAATGATATGGTATCTTCATGGAATTTAAGCTTTTAACGTGCTTTTATGAAAAGGTTTAACCCAAAAAGTGTAAAGATTTTACCAATTCCACTCACCCCTTGCACAAAAAAGTGAGTTTTTGCTATCTGGAGCAACCAGAAGTTTGAATTGACGTAGGTTTAATACTTTATTTCATTGACTAGTAATGTAGGTTTACTTTTCCAAAAGGAAAAGGCAAGTCGTCTGATGCGTTACGACCTTGGGAACTTGTGTTTTGATGCCTGTAGCTTGTGAATTTCCACCTAGACAAATGTTTTCCTTCCCACCACTCAATTCAAATTACAAAGAGACTTTTGTACATAGAACAAAAAGACAAATTGAAAGAGGTATTTGTGGACAATAATATAAATTGTACAAGGGTTCTTTGACGTAGATGCCAAACTTTAGAAAGCATTTGCAAGTCTGGAAATTGAGTATTTGATGCTGCTGTTGGGAATGCGTTAGGGTCTGATTCCTGATGGGAAGGTAGAACCATGATGCTCCTGAAGGGACTAGTAGTGTCTTTTACAGTGTGAAATATTTTATGTAACTTTGGTAGATAGCAGCAAGAGTTACTTAGGCTTAAGGAAGATTCAATTTAAATATCAGGGGGCAGTTTGGGCAATCCTAGCTGGTGATAACATTGGAGAATATTAATGCAATAATAAGTGTAGATTAAATTGATGCCTTGATAAGTTGAGGAGTTAACAATATTTGTGATTCTCGGTTTCTTCAATTTTAATTGTGTAATCTGGTTTCAAAAATATGGCTAAGGTCGACACTTTGATGCTCTCCAAAGAAAAGGGTAATGTATCTCATATTTCTCTTCTACAACACACAGGTTCTCTGGGCTGGGTTTGACAAGTTGGAATCTGAGAGAGGTACAACTCGGCAAGTTTTGCTCCTGGGGTGTCGGTATGGCTTCCAGGTTTGGGATGTTGAAGATGGTGGTAGTGTGTGCAACTTGGTTTCCAGGCATGACGGTCCTGTTTCTTTCACACAAGTGTTACCAAAGCTAATAGCATCAAAGAATCGTGATGACAAATTTTCTGTTAATCGCCCAATGTTGATACTTTGTGCCGATGTATCTTTTTCTGGTGGTAGGACCAGTGGGGAGAGCGTAGGAACTCCTTGTGATGGGACCGTCCTACATTATCATAACCAAGCAAGACCCCCCTTTGTGCCCACTGTTGTCTGGTTTTATTCCATGAGATCTCACTCTTACGTGCATCAATTGAGGTTCAGAACAGTTGTTCACTCGGTGAGGTGCAGCCCCCGAGTGATTGCAATCTTACAAGCAGCTCAGGTATGTGACATGATATCCCAAACTTGTACTCAGGTTTATCTGGATAGACATAAGAGTTAAGTTCTTTTTTTTACAGATACACTGTTTTGATGCTGCAACTCTGGAGAGGGAATATACTATTGTCACCAATCCTGTTGTCACGGGATTTCCTGGGTCTGGGAACATTGGTGTGGGGCCTCTTGCAGTAGGTCCCAGGTGGATAGCCTATAGTGGAAGTCCTGTTTCCGTCTCGAATTCTGGTCGAGTCAATCCACAGCACCTTACTCCTGCTAGTTTCCCAAATCCAGCTCCAAATGGGAGCCTTGTTGCTCATTATGCAAAGGAATCAAGCAGGCAACTTGCTGCTGGTATTGTGACTCTAGGGGACATGGGGTACAAGAAGCTGTCGAGGTACTATTCTGAGCTCCGGCTAGATGGTAATTCTTCTCAGCCTGTGAATGCTCGTGTAAAGATATCAGGAGCTGCTAATGGTCATTTTCAAGATGTAGACAGTGTTGGAATGGTATAAGTTATTCTTATGAACTTTCTTTCAAAATTGTTGGTTTAAATACTCATGGTTATTTTAAGGCTCTCATGCCGTGTCTACTGTTCTGTGGACATTTATGTATGCCCGTACATTTGCCTTTCTTATTATATTATTTCCAAATGGTGGTAAGTGATTGCCATTCAATGCTCTATGTCTAGTGCTAGCTTTGACCAGCATTGGACTCTAATTTAACTTGTTTCATTTTTTGCATCCGTAGGTCATAGTTAGGGACATCGTCAGCAAAACTCTTATCGCTCAGTTTAGGGCACATAAAAGTCCTATTTCAGCTTTATGCTTTGATCCTAGCACTACTCTTCTGGTGACTGCTTCAGTTCAAGGTCATAATATCAATGTATTTCGGATAGCCCCTGTACTATCTGAAAGTACCTGTGTTACTGATCCCGGGTCTTCGTACGTCCATCTGTATACGCTGCAGCGCGGTGTGACTAACGCAGTAAGTATGCCTAAGTTGCTTTCCTTTCTTTCTTGAGTTTTTTGCTTTTTAAGGATTGAAGTCAATGGTTATTTCCTTTTTGGACATCTCAGGTCATACAAGACATAAGTTTTAGTAGTGATAGCCGGTGGATTATGATAAGTTCTTCCAGAGGAACTAGCCATCTTTTTGCGGTATCTCCTTCAGGGGGACCAGTTGATTTTCGCACATCAAATGCATGTCTTAGTGCTTGTGCTAATGGCTCCGGGCTGATGGCTAAGCCTGCAGTTCAGAGGACCGTAAATTCGGGACTTCAAGCGCTTAATCAGCAAAACATTGGTAGATCACCGGTGACACTTTCTGCTGTTGGCCGAATAAGGAGTGGAAGTAATGGTTGGAAAAGTACTCTAAGTGGTGCTGCCGCTGCTGCAACTGGAAACGTGAGCTCTCTATCTGGGTCCATCGCTTCAGCTTTTCAGTACAACAAAAACTATAACAACCAATATACAGATGCAGCCTTTCCAAAATCAGATTATCACCTGCTGGTTTTTTCTTCTCCTGGCTGTGTGATACAGTATGCTTTACGTATGTGTTCTTGCCTAGATTCTCTTACAACCACCAATCCTGCAATGGCTACACCATATCAGTCAGGTGTTGAAGTTGATGCAAGATTAATCGTAGATGCAATCCAGAAGTGGAATATTTGCCAGAAACATAATCGCAAAGAGCGAGGTGGTAATATTGATATATACGGTGAATTTGGAGACTCTGATAGCGGTAGAGTATTTCCTGAAGGAATGAAGGTAGAAAATGGTCTCGATTCCAAGACTAGGAATACTACAACCACAGAAGAAAAGAGAAGTTCCAATGAAAGACATCATATGTATATATCTGAAGTGGAGCTTGAAATGCATAAACCTCAGAATCCATTGTGGGCAAAAGTGGAGGTACTTCACTATTTGTTTGGTGCCATAGTCTTTCAGTAAATCTCATGCTGCGTTTGCGTTATGGCTAATATCTCCTTTGTGCTTCTTGTTGTTCTGCAGATGTATTTTCAATCATTTGTTGCAAACGAGATTAATACAGGTGATGTTTATGCTTTTGGAGGAGAGGCTGAGATAGAAGAATTTCCAACTCATTTAGTTGAGGCGAGAAAAAAAGATTTAGTTCCAGTTTTTGATTATATTCAATCTTCCAAGTCCCAACAAGGGAGGTAATCACTCTTTGTTTTTTGAAAATGAGTTGTCCTTCCATTAGACACTTTAAAATTGTCTCGGAACATGCATAAGCTGATTTTATGCCTTGGGTGAGGCAATTTCTGTTTTGTAGGTCATGTGTTAGCCATTAGTCGTTTACTGCTTCATTTTCTGATGTTTTACCTATACTTGTTGGAAACCGGAATATGGTTACTGTTTCTGAAGTTAGGTGTTTGTTATTAGGGTATCTGTTAACGGTGACAATAGCCAACAGTCACTGGTCTCCGATAACTGCAATATTATGGCTAATGGTGTTGATGGATCGCACCATTCCATGAACGGTCCCAGGAGCGAAGTTCACTGCGGCCTAGAAGTAAATGGGTTGGTGGATGGTCTTGCAATGACAAGTCAAACTGCTAATGGCTTTGTAAATAGTAGCGAGAGCCCTAAAGCGGATGCTGAGCTAGATTTTGTAAATAATGTGAAGTTTGTAAATAATAACCTAGATGGCACAGAAATGGAGAATCATCTCGAAGATGAAGTTGACGGCGTTGATTGAAGGTAACTAATTTTTCTTTTTGCTTGTTTGCTTGCATGTCGTAGCACTCTCTCCCTAGCTTCAACAACATACCCAGTGAATTCCCACAAAGTGAGGTTGGGGGACTGTAAAGTGTACACAGTCAGTCCATACCATTACCTCATATGAAGTAGAGAGGCTGTTTCCGTTTCCGGTAGACAACCCCCCCCAGCTCAGGACACTCTTCCCCTAGCTTATGTGACCTAAAAAAAAGAAGCGTCTTAACTTGAACTTGGGTTTCTGCACTCTCTTTCTTGTATTTAGAGCGCAGAAGCCCGAGATCAAATTACACCTTCCTTGTCTCATTTATTTGCCATTTTTCGTCTTTTACATCTTCTTGGCATCTGATTAACTCATTTTTATCATATTTTCTCAGGTGTTCGTTATTCGTTTATTATGCGGAAGGTTGCTGTAAGTGTTAATATTGTGGGGGGTGAAAAATGTAGTTGGAAAGAGTTTTTAGGCTCCTTGATTGATCCAATGAACAAAATGTGGATGCTTTAACTTTGTAACTATTTAGGCACTGAAACTTGCCCAATAAACTAGTTGTAATATGTAAATAAATGCCTGGATCATGCAACTTGTTTCTCTCATTTTATTATCCTGGTTCACCTTACCTTCATTCTGCTGTTGATAAAGTGTGTGCATCTCGAGATAGATAAGACAATGTTGCACCGCGATTCTACCTCATCGCGAGCTGCATGGAAAGTAAGCAACTTCTATTAGCGCCGGACCTTGAGTTGAATTGATCGTGTCATGTGCAACGTCCATCAATGATGGTTCATTAATGTCCATTGATTTAGACTCCTTCCCTCCCAATTATGTCTGGTAATAGAATAGGGCGGCTTGCTCTGACCAAGACTCCACTTTTTGCTCCGTCCGCGGAGCGTATGAATTTCCTGGAATGTAGATAGACCAAATGCCGTGTTGGTTTAATGCAGACAACTTATCCTAATGATGCCGTGTTGGTTTAACGTGTCACACCCCTTTTTACGTACTCTAAAAGAAGAGATTTATTTTAATACGTACTCTAAAAGAAGAGATTTATTTTAAGGGTCGAAAGGGTTTTATTATTTAAGTGACAAGAAATGAAAATTTGTTTCGAAAAAGGATTATTTACAATTTTTATTCAGAGTCGCCACTTGGCATAATCCGGTGTGCCAAGTCACCTTTGAAAAATCCTTTTCAAAACCATTTGACTCTTAAACTGGTTTTACGAACAGAGACTCCGGCTAAGGAATTCCGTTGACCGAGGGGAAGGTGTTAGGCATCCCTCAATCCCGTGGTTCAACCACGGTCGCTTGGTAGAGTGTATCAACTATTTTGGCATTACGAAACGTATAAACCACACAAAAGCATGCAAAATAACCAAATAATAAACAAAACAAAACAAACCAAAATGTAAAGTCCAATCCAATTATACAGTCCAAAAAATAAATAATGCGGAAATATAAATCTATTCTATCCTAGACTAATCCTTTGCTACGCTTTAACGCTTCACCCGACGCCTCGGGCCTTCACCACGAACATCTTCCAAGTACAAGGTACTTCGGGGCATTCCCCGGGTAAATCGATACAAATCCTTCGGGGCATTCCCCGGCCAAATGAGTACAATTTAAACTTTTCGTGCAATAAAGTAGAAAGTACCATTCATGCATATATTCAAACACTCCAACAAATCATTATTTCTAAATTTGACTACCCGGCCTACATTTGCCGATCCAAGTTCAACATATCCCAATTCTGTCGTGTTTAACATTATCCATGCATCAAAATTAATCGACATTCATTTTAGCAATTTTTAATTCCCACCCCCAATTCCATTTTTAACACAAAACTTCTACAATCACGATTACTATAAACTCAATATCCATCATTCACATCACACACAATCGTAACCAACGAAATCAACAACTAATCAATACAAACAGTTATTCATCACCAACGAAGATCAAACCATACACGAACATCCAAATCGAAATACGAAACATCCCAAATAATAAAATAGATAAGAGAATGTGTAGAGTTGGACCTCGATTGAAGCTTTTATTGTGCCAAAATATGTGATCAAAAGACAAAGTCGGATCCAAAACTCTCGGTTTGAACCTTGATAACCAACAACTCCAAACTCGATATTGAATTCATTCGGACAGATTGGAAAACAACGAAAAAGCCTCACAATGAATGACCCACAAATCCGAATAGAAATCAAAAACAACCCACGATCTCAAATTTGAAACCCCAAACGATCGATTTCCAACTAACCTTGCACGAACCAAACCAACTCGATATCGATGAATAACAAACTCGAATGGATTTAAAACCCTAAGAAATAAGAAATATCAAAAGAACCGAGACTAAAATTATGAAAAATCGAGAAGACCCATACGCGAAATCTCGTCGGACCCAACTCGAATCTCGCTGAAATCGATGGAAAACGGGTTGGGTGTCGTTGATTGGTCACCAGCTTCACTGTTTCCGGTGCCTGCTGCCGTCGCCGGAGAGAGGTCAGGTCGGGTCGGCGGCTGGAGGAGCAACTCGTGTTGGCCTTTTGAGGCGGTACCATCTCTGGCTGGTCGGCATTTGAGCGGAGGAAGAGGAGGATGAGCAGGAGCGGCGACAGCGCCGGCGCTGTTGTCGTTGAGGGGGCGGCGGCACTGCTTTTTTTTTTTTTTAGTTTTGGAGAGAGAGATGGTAGAGAGAGGGAGAAAGGTGGCTGGTTGTTGAGTTCACCGGACTCCGGCATCGTTGGCTGCTACTGTTGCACGTATTCCGGTCAAGCTTTTTTCCGGTGATGAATGTGTATATGATATTTTGTATGGTTCAAGATGAGTGATCCCACTCTGTTGTGTATATGGGTGATTGTATATATGTTGGTGGGTATTGGGGTAGGGTAGGTGGGGTAGGATATGGGGCATGGGGTAGTGATGTATTGTCCAAAATTGATAGGAGGAGTGGTTAATTTTGTTACAAAAGAATAATTGGGGATTAGGTTTGTTAGTGGGTTTGTTATTTTTGTATTTTTATGAGATACAATCATACGGGTGAGGGCACGTGGTAAGACAGGGATAAAAATGTGTAACTTGGGTCTTCGGAAGGGACAAAATTAGGTGTCTACATAATGCAGACAACTTATCCTAATGCAAACGTTAGTAACTGTAAAACAGCTCGAACTCGTGATTTGTAGGTCATAAGGAGAGAACTCTGCTGTTGTTCTCGACATGAACAATATTCTATGGAACCAAACTTTATCATGAATTATGTTGCTAAACTTGTACAAACCAGAAGTACTTTTTTATACAATAGTAATTAAAATAGTCTAATTTCTGCAAATCAAGTTCAGTTTCAACAAACCAACAACTATTAGGCATGTCCCTACCAGTACTTAGATTTTGAAGTCACCTTTATATGAAGAGTACGAAAAAACAAAAAGGAAGAAAGACAGTGAGTCATTTTCAATTCTAGAAACTCTGTTCAATCCAATGCCTAAAACTTTCACATTGTGAAAATTAAGCTTCTATTCTTTAACCAACTTCATGTGGAGGCAAAGTGAAGCAACACCAAACTCTTTGTTACTTCTCTTTTTATTCTAATGAAAATAAAAATAAAAAATTTCCTCATTTATTTTACTAACTTATTTCTTTATGTCGTAGGCAAAGTTGAATAATCAATTTTATCATAAGAAATAGTTTAGTGACATTCTGTGATACTTTCTATGAATCAACTCTCAAAAATAGTTTCTCACACAATGGGCAAAAGTTTTATTCTCATTAATGCAAAAGGCGTCCTTGGAGTGACCTCGTCGATAGGAGTAGGTGCTTATAGCTAGCTCATTGTCTACTAAAAAAACCAAAATAATTCCGCGAAATAAAAGGTAGACATATTATTAGTGTTATGTCTCTTTCCTTCAAACAACTACTGCAATTCTTGAGTTTTCTTCACTGTGAAAAATGAATACAAACTTGGTAAAAAGAAAAAAACTGCAGAAGACTTATGTAACCTTCATGCTAAGCAAGTTAGGTGATTGAAAACAACACTATCCCCTACCCCCCCCCCCCCCCACCCCCCTCAAGTACTTCCTTTTACAGCATATCTCTACAGGTGTATTCTGCATTCTACTCCACCTCTTCTCTGAGTTCTTGTCTGCCTAATTAATGACTAGGCCAAAAAAGTAGTAACATATTTGTTATAGCCAAAGTTCAAAGCACTTGGCTTTTTCTGCCTATTTTTGGGTAGATTGATCAAGTTTTCACTTTGTTATTGAATGATAAAAGCAATGCAGCTTCACATATCACCAAGTCTGAGACATGTAACTGTTCTGCCTGCTAAAGGTGTCAAAGAGTTCATTAAAGTTAAAGTTGGCTCCAAAAGATTGTCGTATCGTATGGTCTTTTACTGCCTCCTGTTCCTTACATTCCTGCTCCGGTTTGTTTTCGTGTTAACTGCTATAGATACCATCGATGGAGAGCGAAAATGTTCCACCTTAGGTACTCTTTATCTCTTGCAGTATCTACTAGCAGTAATGCAAAGCATATCGCGTGAAATGTACGTGTTAAAATGGAAAGAAATAGCAAACACATGCTAAGTTTTGGAGTGTTAAAAGTGATCAGAACAATGCTGCTCATGTTTTTCATTATCATTCTGCTTTTTTGCATTTTAAAAGTACCAGTTTATTGCAGGTTGCTTAGGGAAAAGAATTGGACCAAGGATTTTGGGGAAACGCCTTGAATCAACTGTACAATTCTGAGCCGTGTATCTTTTCCCCTATAGAATGATGAAGATATATCCCCTTAGTGTTGTACTTGTTTAGTATCGAATATTGGAATTGTATAGTCTTGTTTCTTATTGTTCTGCGTTTGTTAGGTCCCCGAGGTGATATACCAAGTATTGGAGGAGCCTTCAGAACAAATTGATACTCAGACAAGGCCTGAATCTCCTCAAACGTTGGAAGAGTTTATTGCAGAAATGAAGAATGGAAGACCAGACGCGAAAACCTTTGCTGTCAAGCTTAAAGCGATGGTATTATACTCTTATCGCGTCTTCTGCAGAATATATAGGAACAAATATAGTTGGAAGTGGCATGTTATGTCATAAGCAACAATTTCTGTTGACAAAGAACTAGTAATGAAGCAAAAGGCCACTGCTTACTCGTTTTGCAGGTCACTCAGCTAGAAGAAAGGACAAGAACTGCAAAAATCCAAGAATATCTGTATCGGCATGTGGCATCTAGTAGCATCCCGAAACAGCTGCACTGCCTTGCTCTCAAGCTAGCACATGAGCATTCCACAAATTCCAATGCCCGTCTTCAGTTACCATCGCCTGCGCTTGTCCCCGCCCTTGTTGATAACTCCTACTTCCATTTCGTCCTTGCCTCTGACAATATTCTTGCTGCTTCTGTCGTTGCATCATCACTCGTGCAGAATTTCAACCGCCCTGAAAAGATAGTCCTTCACATTATCACGGATAGGAAAACGTATGCACCTATGCATGCTTGGTTTTCGTTGCATCCTTTGACACCAGCTATCATTGAGGTTAAAGGGTTGCATCATTTCGATTGGTTCACAAAGGGGAAGGTCCCGGTTATGGAAGCTATGGAGAAAGACCAAAAAGCCAGGTCACAGTTTAGAGGAGGGTCATCAGCAATTGTAGCAAACAAAACCGAGAAGCCTAAAATCATTGCAGCAAAATTGCAAGCCCTCAGTCCCAAGTATAACTCACTGATGAATCACATACGGATACATTTGCCTGAGGTAAGTCCAGAATTTTACAACAATATATACATGTAACATCCATATAGCCGAGCCCAACTTATTTGAGACCGAGGCACAGTTGTCGTATATACATGCAACATCCATATAGCCTTGTTTGAGATTGAGGCACAGTTGTTGTATATACATGTAACATCCATATAGCCGACTCCAACTTGTTTGAGACTGAGGCGTAGCTGTTGTGTATACATGTAACATCCATATAGCCGACTCCAACTTGTTTGAGACTGAGGCGTAGTTGTTGTATATACATGTTACGTCATGGACTAGTAATGATTGATAATACCGAGAAGTATGAATTTCTTTTCAGCTGTTTCCCAGCCTGGATAAGGTAGTGTTCCTGGACGATGACATTGTGGTTCAAACGGATCTTTCACCTCTATGGAACATCGACATGAATGGAAAAGTGAATGGAGCCGTAGAAACATGCAGAGGGGAGGACAAATACGTCATGTCAAAGCGCTTCAAAAGCTATTTAAATTTTTCTCATCCATTGATAGCAAAACACTTTGATCCAAGTGAATGCGCGTGGGCCTATGGCATGAACATTTTCGATCTTGAAGCGTGGAGGAAAACAAATATAAGTCGAACATATTACTACTGGCTCCAACAGGTAAACTACAAGTATAACAATACAAAAACATTTTGTTAGTTTGAATAAATCTCAAATTTGTTATCTGATACAACTTTTTTTTTAATGCAGAACTTGATGTCAGACCTAAGTTTGTGGCAGCTAGGGACATTACCTCCTGGTCTAATTGCATTCCATGGACACGTCCACCCCATCGGTCCATTTTGGCACATGCTCGGACTAGGATACCAAGACAATACAACCATAGCAGAAGCTAAAACTGCTGGTGTAATTCACTTCAATGGTCGAGCAAAACCTTGGCTCGATATAGCATTCCCACAACTTCGACCTTTGTGGACCAAATACGTTAACTTCTCTGATAAACTTATCAAAAGCTGTCATATTAGAGCGTCCTGAAACGAGTTGACAAAAGCGTATCATTGATAAAGGGAGAGGACTAAGTTAGCGGAGAGTTCACGCGAATGGAAAGGCCTCCAATTCCTGATGAGAGATGGCGATAGCCCTCAGCTTCACACGCTGAAACTCTTCGCGATCACTTGAATTTCTGGTTCTCTGATGTATTTTATTTTGCAGTTTAGATTCTATACAACATGATGAATTCTTTCAACAAAAAATGTCATATACGGATAGTCAAAACAAAGCGCTCTCTTCAGCAGTGCGAAGCTATATATATCATGCAGAATTAGCAAATAATAAACGATGGAAATAACAAGGAATGAAAATATTCATTACTCTCTGATACCAATTGTTGGCTGTTATGAGAACCATTGTCTCCGGCTAAAAACCCAAAAGATACTCTTAACATGACGTCGCATTAGTTTCTTGGGAATAATTGGCAAAGAAAGCTTTTGCAAAATTATTTTGCCAAATACCCACTTAATTTCTTTTTGATTTATTTTTTAGATTTAGGATGTAAAAAGTGAAAAAAGCGGGGTCTACGTGGGACCAATTCATCATTTATACAACTTTACAAATTTAATATAATACACCTAACCCCCTCTACTTATTCCAATATAAAAAAAAAAACCCTCTCTCTCTCCTCTTCAATTCCCAACACCCGCTTTCAAACAACTTCTCCCAAAAACGTCATTTTCGTACGTTCTTCGTCTGCAGCTGCTAAGGGGGCATTGTTGCTTCGCAAGGTTAGTTAAAATCGAGTTTCGATCATTTCTAGATCCATTTAAATGGTTTTTCTTTTTGCTAATCGATTGGTAGTGATGTAGGATTTTTTTTTTTGAATTTGGTGTTTTGATTTAATCGTGTTTTTTCAGCAACGAAGTGTTGAATGGTGGTATAATTGTTGTTTGAAGAGTTATTTTGACATTTTGATTTGAACAACGTCCTGTTTCTGTCTGTAGACCCGCGGTCTATTCGTAGACCCGTGGTCTATGAAATGAAAATGCCCTAGATATATTTCAATTTTCAGACGTATGAAATTCTTTTAAAACATGATTGCTGAAATAGTGAAAATTGAAATATTAATAGCTAATTAGTTTGATTAGGTGCACTAGTTTGATTTTTAGCAATTATTGTGTTTTGATATTTTGCATGTTCGATTTTGGTTCAATTATTGTATGTTTGTGAAGTGAACTATTTAATGGGGGGGTTTTTTTAATTTTTTTTTTTTTGGCGGGGGGAGGGGGGGGGTTCATTTGATCATTGAGTTATTTCTGTTGATAGATTTGTGGTCTATGAACTGAAAATGGAAGAATTGTTCTTTAGGTGTAGACTGTGTTGAAAATGGGTAGAAAAAATGTTATTCCTAAACAGAAAGACGATACCGCTGGTAGTAGTAGAAAAAGAAGAGCTGCGACAGTTGAAAAAGTGTCAAAAGGAAAGAAAATTGAAGAGTCGGTGTTCGATCAGATTTGGAGTTAAAGGAGATAAGTGACTACGTCGATTCTAGTGAAGATGTTGCCAAGCGGAGTGTCAGTGGTGACAGTGAAGAGTGCGAGGGAAGTGGGAGTAATAGTGATGATGGGGATAATGATTCGTTGTCCATGCCATATCTTTCAAGGTGCATTTCCGTGGAGCGGTATGACCTTCGAACGATAATTGACAAGGTCGGATCTTTCCCGACAAAGATATAGATCAGATCAAGAATGACTGCTTATCGAGAATTTAAGCAAATTCTTGTCGACCAAGAATTGAAGAAAAGATCCAAGCGGTCCTGTTTTGGACACCTGAGAAACCTGCTGGAACATCTCAAGTTCAATGGACAGTTGGTCCATTATTTGTTGTTGCGACGAGTTAAGAACGATAAGATGCGTCATGAAATGTAGTTCTGCGTTAACGACAAGCCTGCCTGTTTTGGCTTGAAAGAGTTTTGTTTGATCATGGGGCTGAACTGCTCATCATACCCAGTGAATCAAAAATGAAGAAGGTGTTAGCAAAAAGGAACAATTTTTGTTTTAAGGTGAAAAAAAATAAAAACATCACGGCGGCCAACTTGTTACACCTGATCAGAGGGAATAAGCTGAACGAGGACCAGAAGTTCAAGTGTTGTCTACTGTGGTTCTTGCACACCATGTTGCTTGCAAAAGATTCGACGAAGGTTGTCGATACAAAACTGATTCGAATGGTCGACTCTTTGAGTTTCTTCGAGAAGTATCCGTGGGGGAAAAAGACATTTCAACTGACCATGGACTATCTGAAGAAGAAAAGTGACCTGAAGAAGCAGAATGAAGTATTTGATGAGAAGCAGAAGGCATCCTATGCTCTATTCGGATTTCCCTGGGCATTCATGGTATCTACCATAAACCTTTAGTGAGTTTATCGTAGATTATCATTTTATTTATTCTATGTCATAGACTCATAATTATTTTTTTCACTGCTGTACTGCTTACAGATTTGGATCTATGAGGCCTTTCCTCATCTTGGAGAATTTGCTGGAAAATTAATGGATGAGCCCTTATCCATCCCCAGTATCCTCAGATGTCACACTTCAAAAAGCGACAAGATAATCGAAGACGACCCATTCAAGTATAAAGGAAAAGGTACCGAGGTATGAACTTATTTCTATAATGCAATAATAGTACCGTTTTATCGAATGTTATGTAATTTTTAATTTATATTTGGTAGAACGTGCACCCGTACATCATCCCTACTGTTCGTGAGACGAAGATGGATTACATGATTACGTTTGAGCCATATACGGACGAGGTGAAGAATAACGTCCTCGATGGCTTAAAGAAAGAGTTAGAAGGGGTGACTGTCCTCACTTCAAATGAGGACAGTGATGATGACGGGGATTTGGGTGGCAACCCTGTTGGAGTACGCGTTGGTGATGATGATTCTCTGAGCACCTCCAAAGATGCAGCGTGAATCTCATCCCCCGGGGATCTTCATAAGAGTGTGGCTGCTCTTGAGGAAGCGGTGTTGGATATTGCTGCCTATATCAAAGAGAAAAGAATGAAGAAAAAGAAAAATGATGAGCGACAATATGAGCGAGGTAAATTCATTCATTAATTGATGTTGTTAATGAATATTCAGCTTTAAATATCAGTAACACTTTGTAATATTATGAAATAGTGCATATGCATGAATCAGAGAGGAATGAAGAAGGAGAAAAAAAAGAGCAAAATGGATGAGTTGGCCGTTGTTGTGGTAGAAGAGAAAAAAGAAGAAGAAAAGAAGGATGGTGAAGAAGATAAGAGCCAAGAAGAAGGTGGAAAAGTAGCAGCAGCAGCAGCAGAAGAAGAAGCAGCAGCAGATGAACAAGGAGGCGCGGAAAAAGGAAAAACTATTGAAGAAGAAGCTGACAAAGAAGAAGTTGAGCAAGAATCAGTAGGTGAGCGAAAAGAAGAAGCTGAGGAAGAAACAGCTGCTGAAGCTGGGGAAGAAACAGTTGCTGCAAGTGAAGTAAGAAAAGAAGGTGTGGAAGAAAAGGAAATTGAAGAAGCAGCAGCTGATGCACATGCTGAAAAAGAAGGAGAAGAAGGTGAGAATGAAGAAGCAACTGCAATTGTTGAGAAAAAAAAAGTTGAAGCTGTCCAAACAGATGTGGTCATGGGCATTGTTGATGAAATCAATAATAACACTTGTGTTGATGAGGAACTTAGGGAAAGAGACATTTAAATGCTAAGATGTTTAATTTGTTGTTAAATGATGAGTTGTTAGGATATGGCATTTTTTTTTTATTTCACAAATATGAAGTTTGAAGGATCTGGTGGTAGGATATGACAATTATTCTTTTATTTTATGAAACTTGTTATGATTCTGAGCTGAATCTGTTTCTATCAAACTGATTTGTGGCATGGAATTTGAATATGCAAGGTGTGGTCATAGTTGGTACATTGTATGCTTGATATCATAGAATGCATACTTAATATTCCATACACCATATGCATAGTCTATCATTACCCTGCTGGTCGAATTTAAGTTGACGTGTTGTTTAATCGACTATGGTTCTATCAGAAATAGTATTTAACATTATACAAAAGTAGAACTATTATTATTTATTCAATATCACTACATTCATGTTACACTTTTCCAAAGAACGAATACTAGCATTATAGCACATAACATCATTTTTAGGACATTCTCTCTTTCTTCGGCCAAAATCAATTTTTGTTTTAGTTGATCCCTCTCTATTTGGGTGTCATGTAGCAATAGTTTAAAGTGATCCCTTGTGCTTTGAGAAAAATTACTCTTACGATATTGAGCATTCAACCACTACCCATCCACACACTTCTTAATTCACCCTCCCTAATTTATACAAGCTCTAATATGATTATGTGACTTGTTTACACTTCTTAACATGTGTAGAAATTCACACCACATTTATTTATAATTTATTTAATCACTTTTTAACTACATCCAAGTAATGGTCTATAACTGTGTACATAGATCACCATGGTCTACGCATAATAATGATATCAGTGGATGCGATAATAAATGTGAAAGTCTATGATATACCAGACTGATCGATGGAGGATATAGTGCATGATATACGACGGTCTATTAAGTGTCACCACTAGTCCAACATCATCTATTTAAATCCTTTTAAATTAAATTATTTTCTTCCACCAGCCATAAAACATGTGATTTTCCATTTAAATCATATTATATTTAATTATTTTCTTCCACCAGCCCAAAATACATGTTACTAATATTTATTTAATTTTTTTTTAATTTAATAATTGTCTTTCATAATTCCCAAAACGTGTGATTTTCTATTTGAATCATTTTTAATTTAATTATTTTCTTCCACCAGCCACATAACATGTGATAATCTGTTTAAATCTTTTAAAATTAAATTATTTTTTAAAGATTTGTTATTATTTGTTTTAATTTACCCGATGATCCATCGATTCATGTAATCTATGATCGACTAATATGTATAGTCGACGAAATACTTTATATAAAATCTAACCATTAGATTTTACTGTTCAGGAAATTAGTCAAGCCACAATACTGTAACTTGAAAATGCAGACATATTTGATTCAAGTTTTCAAACAAGGGATCAGAACAAAGATGTCAAACACACAATGTTAAAAGAAACTGAAACATAGTTGTATTAAAATTGTTTATTACATTACATAATAAAATTTACATCAAAAAGGGAAAAATGGAAGAAGCTTTCTTCTAACAAGATCCTACATAGAAAGCTTCTTCAGCAATGAACAAATCAAAAAAACTTACAAACATATACTAAAATAAAACATTTAAACTAAATTATGAGGATGGGGGAGGGGGGGGAGGGGGGTGGTTATGTAGTCAGGGTCTTCCATTCCGAGCCTTTCCAGAATTGCCCTCAAGAAACGAGCAATTCGACGGAGCTCCCGCTCCAGGTAGATGCGGTCTTGACCCAGCCCGTAGAAAAACTGGTCCAAATCATTCCTTAGGAGGAGGAGGTCGTAGTGCCTCAGAGGAACACGTCTGATGGGGCGCAGGGGTATCCTTCTTGGAGGCATTTTTTTGATTTGGGTAAAGAAGAAGAAGAAGAAGAAGAGACAATTTCTGATATTTTCGATTTAGGAAAAACTGAAGGGTTGCGTAGAAAGAGGGCCTGTACTTATAGACCTGTAGATTGCGTCTGTTCATATATCCACCTAATGGTAGGTCGACGTGTCTGAAAAGAGAAAACGTTTCGTATGCGTATACCAGTTGTTTTTCCTCGTGAAGAGATGTTTTGTGCAGCTTTTTAATAAATGGGAACGGGAAACAAGGGAAATAATGATTCATTGCATCGATTGGAGAGATAAGCCGGGTAAATGAGCAACATAACGTGTTAGATCAGCAATAATATAATAAATATCTAATATTTTATAGACCATATATCATATATACCGTAGACTATAGATAGTCTATTGTAGACAAAACTTTAGGTCGATAATAACTGAACGTTAAAATCTACAGAAATGCACATTCATCCCCCAAAACAGTAGCTTTACAACTGAAGCTAAAAAAGGCCTATTTATGATTTGATGCCCATTCTACACGTGGTTCTTTTGTGTCCGGATTTCTTGCATATTGAACACTTATTCCTCCTTTTGGACTTGAATGTCTCACCGACGCCCTTAGTGCATTTGACTTTCTTCCTTCTGAGTTTGGGATCGTATGGGGGTGGAGAAATTTTGGTGTCTACCAATTCCTGTGGCACAGTCCATTCAACCTCCGGAGGGACCACATTAATTGCTTCCGAATATGCGAGGAGGTAACTTTCAGCTTTATAAATTGGCGAAGAGTAGTCGTAGATGGAGTTACCATAATCTTCGCCATCGCCGTACTTTGCTCGTAAAGCTGTCATTGCGTGTTCGCACGGCATTTTTACCAAGTCAAATTTCCGACAAGAACAGCTCCTCTCCAAGAGATTAACTTTGGCAGTAACGCCATTGCCGAACACCGTATACTCGTTGAGAACCCTATTTGGATTACCCACATACAAGGAATCGCTCACACTCTTATTATCCCTTAGGATCCTTTTCGCAGAAGGCATAAATATATTCTCTCTACCACCGACAAATGCATGCCGCTCCCTAAACTTTTCACCACATTTTTTAGCAATTGAATTGAATATGTACGACACGGGGTACTCCCGTTCATCCATCAAAATCGAGTTGAGCGACTCGACGATGTTTGTGGTCATCACATTGTACCTATTGCCCAGAAAGTGTGCTCTACTCCATTTTTTAAAACCAAGCACATTTTCAAGGACATGAGCTGCCTCGGGGCATTTACTCTTCAATTCCACAAAATTATCTCTAAACTCATCAAAGGAATAAGCCTTTGTCGCGGCGTAGAATAGATAAATATGTTCTCCGCAGTGTTGATTTACGCAAAGATTTTCAGCAAGGTGCCTCATGCAAAGTCCGTAATGTGCACGACTGTATACATGGGAGAAGGCATTAGTGATGCTAATATGCTTGTCGGAGATGACATATAGATCTGGTTTATCTTCTATAATAGACTTCAGCTTCTGGAAGAAGAAGGTCCAAGAAGCATCGTTCTCTTTATCGACGACACAAAAGTCAATCGGAAATATATGATTTTCGGTGTCCTGTGCAACGGCGCTCAGCAGAACACCCCCGTACTTGCCATACAAATGTGTGCCATCGACGGCAATTACCTTTCTCATGTGGGCATATCCTCGTATGCAAGCTCCGAATGCTAAGAAGTAGTAAACGAACGATCCATCCATCCGGTTTACCATGATAGAGCAAGAAGACCCGGGATTCAATAACTCCACCATGTGGGAAAAAGTCGGCAAGCAAGCATATCAGTGCTCTGGTGTCCCGCGAATGATGTTCTATGCAATTACACTTCCTTTCCAACACATCCAATAGCTTGCGTTGCAACGCAACTCCTTAAATACAATTCTTTGAATTTCTCTTATGCTTGAACCCTTACCATCCCGAAAATGATTTATGCATACTGAAACAATCAATTTGGATGAGACTTTTTTGTGCCTGGGGATGGCGTTTTCAACGCCGCACGTGTGCATCCGACATACTTGTATATGAGAAATCTGTCCGAGGTATCGTACTTTTTTGCCCGCAACAGTCAGCCACAACCACGAGATAAGCATGACGCCTTCATCAATTTCATGCAGCTCTTCTCCATATAATAATCAAAAGACTGCCTCACCGCTGTTGCGTCTAGTTGCATTTTTAGCTCTTTTTTATCGGCGAATGTTTGACCACAACAGAAATTAGTTTCGTCGATGAAGGAGTGTCCTGCTTGTGATTCCGTTTCACGGTCTTCTTCATCATCTTGCGAGTCTGATGAAAAGTCTTCCATATGCATAGAATAGTCTTTCATATTAATTGTATCATCGATATCGTTCTCGTAATCATTCAAATCGTCGTCGATCAAATCATCGTCGACTGGTGGGCGCCGCGGTGGGGGTGCTGATGAATTCAGCGATCCTTCAAAGGACCTCTCAACCATATTTATCCTCAAAATTAACCTAAAGTCATTTGCATCAGCATCTATTATGTACGTCAGCACACGTACATCATCGTAGGATTCACCGTTTCCCTCGAATGCATTACATAACTAATCACCACGTCGCTCGGCGTGCAATCTAGATCCCCGCTCTACATTACGCTTGCAATAAATTCGTCGTACGAACTGTTGCGGCGAACAGGAATGGGAATTGTCACCTTGGTAAATGATCTCCATTTCCAACATTTCAAAGTCTCCACCCATTCTCCTATGAAATCACCAGAAACCAGAACAAATTCTGCAATAGACATCCTAGAATTAAGCTTCGGTCGATGGTAGATTATGCTTATGGTCTATGTCGTGTTGTATGCACGATTGATGACTGGCGAGGACGGGTCTATGACTGCGTAGATTTTCGTACAAATACTTGAAATTGCAAATATTGCTTGTAATCAATGATTGTTGGGTTTATGGAATAAAAAAATGAACTTGGAGTCGCCTGAGCTGCTGTAATGCACTTTCTAAAGTGGTTTTGAGTAATGTGAATGATTTAAAGCTTTTTAACAATGGTGGAAAGTGTGTTTGAGAAGATAGGAAACAAATGGGGTAACAATGGATGCAATGGACAAGCTTATGATGTTTGTGGACTAATTTACAGCTGATCGCCGGAAAATAACGCCGGAAAAGTGGCCGGAATCGGAGCTTTTTGGTGGAAAAAATAACCACTTTCTATTTTTAGCTTTTGAAATTATTTTTTTTAATATTTTTGGAAACCTAGATATTATTTTTATATATATATAGTGGTGGATGATGGAGTGGGTTGAAGTGTATTATTAGAAACTTGTGGGTGAATTTATTAAGTTGGAAGTATTGGGTTAAAGTGAATTATTATAAAGGTTGGGGCTGAAATTGTTAAGTTGGAAAAGTTGGTGGTGAGGTGGAATTAAGTGGGTATTTGGCAAAAAATTTAAAACCTGTGGGTATTTGACAAAATAGTTTGGATAAAAAATCTTTTTGGCATAAAGGCCCTAGTTTCTTCATATGGAATTTGAGGTTTCAAAAAATATGTTCATTCTCCTTATAACTGCCACTGGTAACGTTATTTCTCTAATTAAATGTACGTAATTGGAACATATTCTTATTCAACGATCATATGATATCAAAATTTCAATCATTCAAGAAACTAATTAAAAACCTAATGTTTACAACAAAATTTTATAATGATGAATAATAAACTACCATCACAAACAAAATACGAAGAAACATAATAATATTTATTGATAAAGAATATGCGGGTATAATTTTGTTTTCTCGAACATAAGAGGGAGTAGCCTCCAAGAACCTTAACAAGATTATAATTTTCGATATTTACAGCTACTACTTATTTTGTTCCAGAAACAGACATTGCCAAGATACATAACATATAACACCAATCAAAAATGGCTAAAATTAATTATTTGTCTTGAAGAGTCACAAAAATACTGTATCTACAAATATCAAATAACGACTAGAAATACTACTTACTTATTAATACAAAATCCTCAAATCGTATAACAAACACTACGTATACAAGAAAAATTAACACTCTTACTAAAATTTACACTCGATCTGAATTCACTGACTATGTTTCTCCTTCCAGAAGCAACGTTTGACGATCTTGTTTCTTCCTGTGCAAATCCAATTTTCGACCTGAGAAGGATGAATCTTCTTTTGGATCGAACTTCTTGCCACAACTAGTGCACATAACGATACTACTACTTCTTGTATCATAATATTTGCACCATCTGCTACACCTTGGACACTTCTTCTTCTCGATTTTTGAACTACTAGCTCTCTGTCCAACACGAGCACGACCGTCATAGTTACGATGAATAGCTGAATTTGGCAAAACATTCCATAATGATGATATGTCACTAATTGTATAATGTGGCATAACATTGAGTACTTGTTGAACTTTAGTGTCACTTTCTTGTTGTACTGTTGTTTCGTTATGATCATCAGATTCTTTGAACTGAAAATCGCATGGAAGAAAATCAAGTAATTTTTTCATCAATGATTGATGAAATACTACTTGTTTGGCCATTGTTGCTACGTCCAAATTAAATCGGCATAGTAGTTTCGTTATATAAGTGAATTAATACAAGATACCTTTACTAAGTACTTATATATAGAGAGAAAAAGAGTGTTTTTTCCCTTAACGTTTAGGATTAGGAATTTATTTTGGAATTGGTAAAGAATTTTTATTGGTTGTGTAATAGTTGGCTAAGCATATATTTATTCTCTGATAAATTAACTAGTCTAGAAGAATTTTTTGATCTCTTTATATGTTATTGTCAAATTATTTTAGTAAGAGTAACAAAAGTTGCCTTTAAGTGCAAGAGTACTTGACAATCAAGAAATCTACTAGAGGCATTGTTAGATTTCCTAATTTTTTTTTCTTACTTTTTAGAGGCATTGTTAGATTTCCTAAATTTTTCTTTCCATAAAAATATTTTGGAAGTAGGCGTGATCACTAATAATTGGTAAAAATAAGAATTATAAGGTGTAACTGTTCAACATTAGAAATACTGCCAATATTTCATCGATTAAAAGCATAAAATTTCTAGTAATTTAGTAGTAATTGTCCTAAAATATATTTTTATGTGATTGTAGAAGTTGTTAAGTTCTACAATTTCAACATGCACATAAACCTTCAAAGCCACAGGCAAAGGAAGACAGAACCAGATGATCTAACAGAAAATGTAAAGGTGAGTTCCTGGTTAAGCTTATTAAATTTTACACATAAAGCCACCTTAATCCATTAAAGTTCAAAAGTCACAAAGTATCATCCACCAAGTACAGTAAGGGGAGTTGAGCCAAAACTTGTACAACCGGAGGACATTGACTAGACGATTAATATAACCGGGCAGTAAATTTAACCATTTTAGGGTTTGGCTTCCACAAGTTAAGCAACTGGAGGACGGAGCACGTGGTCCTGTGAGGTATCAACAGCAGCAGGAGGCATGAATTGCCACATTGCAACACCAGGGTAACTCATGATCGGCACCAGCTTGCTTCCAGGAAGTTGACCATGAGCAGCAAATGCAGCCGGTATGCCAGGAGGCAAGAAGCTAGGTTGTGCAGGAGTAGTCTTAAGTTGTTGCTCTAACTTCTCCTTTTCAGCCTTCAGCCTCTGCTTCTCATCTCGAAGCTCGGTTTTCTCAACCTACACAAGTTAACACGTGCGCTTGAAGTTCAGGAGCAGAAGAGTAAAGTGGATTTCTATCTAGTCTCGTCACCATTCCAAAATTGGTAAAATGGAAATGACATATGCAAGATAAAAAAGTAGGATTGCACTGCGAGGGAAGTAATACTAGCCTTTAACTCCTTGATCTTTTCTTGCAGATTCAAATTTGAGTCTTTCAACTTTTGAGCTTCATCGCGTAACTGTGTCACCATGCGAACAGCATCCACCAGAATAGCAGATTTGTCAGTTTTCGGGGGTCTGCCGGCCTCAAGGAGTGCACCCAATTCCATGAACCTGATAAGTGGGTGAATTTTAGCAAATTTAACATGAAATAAAAAGAAAAGTTCTAATAGAATGGATTGTGAGGTTACTTGTCATTTAGCCTATCTCTCCGTAGTTTCTCTCTGCAAGCTTTGGAACTTGTTGGAGCACATGATTCAACTCTAGCCCTGCAGCAATTACCTAAAATGGTGAGACGGAAATTGTGCGCAGGTAAAGGTCAAGGGCATCTGACTTTCAACAGTATAATTGAGGTCACAGAGCTGAGATCGAATACTTCACCAACAAATTAGTTCAACTTTGGGTTGTAATTATAAGATTAGGAATAAATCAGTGGGACCTAGTGCAACCTGTCAAATCACACGATGTTGAAGACCTAATGCACTTGAAGAATGCCAGGGCATAGTGGATTCTTTCAAATAGAGCCTTAAAAATCTGTTTTTGAGTTACACAGCAATATCTAATGCGCGCTCTCAAAACAAGAAGATATAAATAAGTTGAACGGATTCCAAATTCTCAAAACTTTGCCAGTTAAAAGCAGAATACGACAGATATAATTAGAACAATGAATCACAGAGATAAAAGGATAAAAAAACCTCAAAACTTAAAAAGAGAGAACGGGAAATGTGTCACCACCAGATCTAAATAATAATTGTTTGAAAAAGCAGCTAGTCACAAATTAAACTAAATCCAACAACTGAGTGCAGCACCACATCTTCATTCGACAACAATAATGGGGATCGGCACAAAAACGTCCAGAAAAGGCAAAAATTATTACCGTTTCTTAGAACCACTTTCCTTCGGGTAATCTGATTCACCAATCGACCCATCAATTTCAGAACTGGAAACAAGCACAAAAAGGAAGGAAAAGAATTAGGTCAAAACTAAACAACAGATAAAAGATCTTTTCTGATTGGTAACCTTAAATAGAAGAACTAGGCATATGAAAGAATGAAAATTATGTCGATGGAAACCTAGCAAAATGCACAGCCTTGAACTAGAAAGCACAAAAACTCTCGGGATGTATCCAACCTACTCACCCCCTGCTGTTCTATCAAAAAGTTCCATATAGCAGCAGCTACATGGTCGTCCAGCCAACATATCTGGCTGACAATCAAGCAAATTTTATTCATTCAACCAGGTATTGGAAACAATGAATCCCCCCAAAGCAACAACAACAACAACATACCCAGTGTATTCCCACATAGTGGGGTCTGGGGAGGGTAGAGTGTACACAGACCATACCCCCCAAAGCATGCCTCAATTTTAGCCAAGATCAAAGAACACTATTCTATTTTATGCTTAATTAAGAGTTCTAGTAGTAGAAGCAAAAGAACCATACAGGTGATCCAACTAGTTGAGATTAAGGCATAATCATGTCCGTACACTTTCACTAGGTCCAATGTCTACCAGATGCTTCTTTAGTTTGTTTAGAAATTTATTCTAAAATACTTTTACGGATAAGCCTGAGGAAAATTGCGAATGTTGCGCTGGATGTGTGGACTGACCCGAGGGGATAGAGTTCGGAATGAGACTATCCGGGAGAAGGTTGGTGTGACTTCAGTGGAGTGTAAGATGCGGGAAGCACGATTGAGATGGTTCGGACACGTGAAGAGGAGGGGCATGGATGCCCCGGTCCGTAGGTGTGAGAGGCTAGCGTTGGATGGTTTTAGACGGGGTAGGGGTAGACCGAAGAAGTACTGGGGTGAGGTGATTAGGCGGGACATGGAACAGTTACAGCTCACCGAGGACATGACCCTAGATAGGAAGGTCTGGAAGATGCGAATTACGGCAGAGGATTAGGGCCAGTTCGGGTCGCTAGTGTAGGGAATTAATTGGTGGGGGGTATTCCTGTTAGGATTCCGTATTCAATGTTCCGTGTTCCGTGTTCCATGTTTATTACGAAAATGTGTGCTGTCCTCTGCTTTATATTCCTGCATTCATGCTTTACTCTGTTTTATATTCCTTATGGGTGTCGTATCTATGTTATGTCATCTGCTTCTGTGCTGTACTATGTGTTTGTGTGATATCTCGTTACTTGAGCCGGGGGTCTTTCGGAAACAGCCTTTCTACCTCAGCAGAGGTAGAGGTATGGACTGCGTACATCTTACCCCCCCCAGACCCCACGTAAGTGGGAATACACTGGGTTTGTTGTTGTTGTTGTTGTTGTATTGAATATTGTAATAAAATGGGTCAAAACAGATCAGATTTGGATACAGAGGATTACTAGCTGACCCAACTAGTATGAGATTGAGGCATAATTGTGCCTTCTCCTCTCTATTTAGCTTTCTCGTTCTTTTCTTTTTTTCACAGTCTGTCTTCAAATATCCACACACTTCTTTTCTCTGATCTTCCTCCTCTTTCTCCTCTACACCTTGTCTTGTTTCCCCCTTCCGTTCTCAATAAAGTTTAGTAATATTTTTCTTATCAACCGTCGTCAAGATTCTGCACCTAAAATATGGCATCCTCCTAGTTTAAGTTTTTCTGTTACCTGTTTTTCAACATGTTGCACTCAATCTGTTCACCCCTTTCTGCACATTGGATGCTCTGTCCTAAAGTATTTCACTATCCTCCATCCTCAGTATATCCTCCTTTATGCTGTTTCATATCCCATCCCTACCGCCACTACTAGATTCTGATAATGCCCGTCATAGGCGAAACGTAGGATTCTGAATGGAAGTTGTTAACATGCAAGGGAAGACAGTCAAATATATCAGTTTCCAACAGCTGTATTATATCTTCAACCTGATTCTCCACTAAGGGCTAGATATTAGGCATCCTATACTAGCTTAGAGTCAAAACCAATTACTTTTTTTGATGAAGTCACACAAAACCAATAACTTTCTGCTTTTCCCAATTCATTTCCAAGAATAGAAGACTGAAGTCATTCAAGATTTACCTCCACCACATTTAATTCTACATCAAAAAATTTATTTCTTTAGACGCTATATTTAGTACTAACCACCTGTGAAGGTAGATAGTCGAACTCCATTAATTCCAAAGTTGTAATTTTTCATCTGGAAAATGACAAAAGAATCGTTTTCGCAATCCTAAACTTAAACATAAGTGATACAATGGTGTCAAATCACAATAAGAGAAAGTACAGCGGGATAATACAACTGTGATACCACAGATGTTAACAAATATTTATACATCATGCCAACTACATTTATCTTTGGGCTCAAATCAAACCCAGAAGAGACTGCTGAAAACTAAAACTCCAAATGTGCATAAAAAGACCCCAAATTTGTACATTTAACAGCACATAGTTTTAGCCAAAGGGTTATTATGACTCAAAATTTCCTAAATAATAAGATTCATAGAGCTTAAGGCCTATCGGAAACAGTCTCTCTAGCATCCAAGTAGGGTTAAGGTCCACATAAAATCTACCCTCCCTAGACCCCACTTTGTGGAATTACACTACGTATGTATGTTGTTATTGATATAGATTCATAAATATGAGCTAAGGGTCTATCCGAAACAATCTCCCTACCTTCCAGGTAGATGTAAGGTCTCACGTAAACTCTACCCTCCCCCGACCCCACTTTGCAGGATTACACTAGATATGTGGTTGTCGTAAATATAGATTCATAAGTATGAGCTGAGGGTCTCCAGGAAATAGCCTCTCTACCTACAAGATAGGACTAAGGTCCATGTAAAATTTACCTGCATATGTTATGTTGTTGCTGTTGTTGTTGTTAATGTAGATTCATAAATATGAGCTGAAGTTCTATCAGAAATAATCTTTCTACCTCCAACATAGGAGTAAGGTCCGCATATACTCTACCCTCCCTAGACCCCGCTTTGTGAAGCTACACTAGGCATGCTGTTGTTGTTAATATAGATCCATAGATATCATCTGTGTCTATCGGAAACAGCCTCTCCACCTACAAGGTAAGTGCAAGGTCCACGTAAACTCTACCCTCCTAGAACCCACTTTGCAAGACTACTCTGCATATGTTGTAGGTGTTGTTGTTGTTGTTAATGTAGATTCATAAATACGAGCTGAGGGTCTATCAAAAAAAATCTTTCTCCCTAAACCCCACTTTACGAAATTAAACTGAATATGATATCATTAAAAATAGACATCCCAGTGCACTAAAACTCCCGCTATGCACAGGTCCGGAGAAGGACCCCACCCACCACAAGGCTATATTGTGCGCAGCCTTACTCTGCATTTCTGCCAGAGGTTATTTCCAAGGCTTGAACCCGTGATCTTCTGGTCATATAACAACAACTTTACCAGTTACTCCAACTCTCTCCTTCCACTGAATACGATATCATTATCAATACAAATTCATGAATCAGCTAAAAGATCCCAACTTTACTGAACCAAAAAAGATAAAAAAAAAATTTACAAAAAATAACAAGTAAAAATACCGAACATTTGTTGAACCATTCAAGTTTTGAAGAGGCCAATTGAACCCAGATGCAGAAGCTGAGAAATTCGAATCAGGAACTGAACTGTCTTCGAATCCATAATCATAAAGCCAATTGGTGGTGTTCTCCGGTGAAACCATCTCCGATCAATCGCCGGAAGAAAAATTCTTGAAGTGTTGTTTGGATGGAAAAAGGAATTTGGGAATCGGACGATTGGGGAAAATTCAGTACTATTTTTTTTTCGTATTTTACTAGTTATATATTAATTATTTATTGGATTTTGCGTGTTGTTTTTTTTTTTTTTTTAAGTATTTTTACTTTTTAGTGACTGCGCGTTACTAAATGGGCTTCCATAATTGGGCTTTGGGCTTGGGCTAGATTACTGGATTCGCGGAGTGTCATTGTCGTGACGATAACTTTGACAATGACTGATTGACAACTTATAATATACACATGATACAAAAGGGCTGTTTAAGTTAAAGGTAACATAAATATATATATCTTAACTTATCATATTTATATAAATTATCATCCTTATAAAATAATTATAAAAATCTCAACTAATTATATATCTTTATTGGATGTATCGAGAAGCTAATTATGTATCTCGATAGACCCAAAATCGAAAAAAATGCATCGAGAGCTAATTATGTATCTTTACAAAGAAAAAAATGTATTTTCATTGCATGCATTATACATCTTGATAGACTCCAAAATCAAAACAATTGTATCAAGAGCTAATTATGTATCTTTATAAAGGAAAAAATGTATCTCTGTTGGATGTATCGGGAGTTAATTATGTATCTCGATAGACCCAAAATCGATTTTTTCAGTAATTATACAAAATGTCAAAATTTTCTGTAATTAAGCTCCAAAAACTGTGGAGATTTGGTTATTGCTCAATTACTTAATGAGGGTGTTATTTTGTAAATGATACCTTAATTACAAGTATAACCTCAAGGTAGTGAAGTATAGATTATTTTATAATGAAGATAGAAATTATGCCTAGTTGTAACCTTGTGATTGGTTAAAAGTAATATCTATAAGTAGAAAAGGATTGAAAATAAGTGGCCTAAATGCCCTTATGTATTATCATTGTCCAAACAAGGTCCAAAATCCATAAAATGATGTAGACCATACCAATAAAATAATATGAAAAAAAAAAAATGTAGACCATAGCAATCTACAATCACATAATTTGGGAAAGTGTATAAATAAATTTTACCTTTCGAAAAATTTAAATATTGATTCGGACTATCGTACTAAAAATTTAAAATTTAATTTGCATTTCAATTCTAATTCTATAATATTTGGTATGAATTATAAAGATGAAAACGATATTACAATATGTCATTGAGAAATGCAAATGGATTTAACTTTTAAAAATCATATTATGATTAAACAAGGTGTAAAATTATATTTTAAAACATAATTAATATAAAGTGACATGAAGATTTTCGTGGAAAAAGGGTAAGTGTGGAATAAGAGGGTGAACATTAAAATACATAGACACCAAATTTGACTATCCTTTTATGAAAAATAATTGATAACAAAAAGTACTTTCATATGTAATTTTGCACGAGGTAAAAAGGTAATAGCATAGTGGGTGCAAATGTGATCAACTTTCTTTTTTTATTTTTTAAGAGAATTTTGTACATGTATAAAACAAGTACTAAGATAATTAATTTATGATCGTGGAGTAAAAATAATAAAAGCATTAAACTTATTGATTCACGAAAACAAATATATCCAATTCATTTTAAAATCATCGTCTAGTGGCGTTGATGAACTATATCGTTTGATTCGAAAAATACATTATTTTTAAAGAATTCAACACATACTTAATATAATAATTTTATAATCTGAATAATATAGCCGATGAATAACATTGAGAATGCACGAATTGGTGAGCTCGAATGATTATCATTAAGTAAAACCATATATTATACAAGTTGGGATTAGCCACTACACAAGAATAATTAAAAAAAAAAATTCTCTACTATATGTGGTAAGCTTTGGCATGATGATATCATATTATTCCTCTCTGAGCATGTCACAGACTCATAGACTATATCAACAACAACAACAATAATAATAATAAGAAGAAGTTGTTAGTTAGGATCTATTTGGATGTTGGCACTTTTTCAATGATAAAACCATTGACGGATCTAGAATATATTCAGGAGGTTCATCTGATTCTTTTTTGATAAAAATTATACTATTTATATACGATTAAAATAGCTTCTTCAATCTCGAGGATTGCTTATTCATAGGCTATTATGAATTAAAGACATGTCACTTTACATATTGCTTATAATTAAATTCTAATGCTTATGTAATGTGGAGTACAACGTCAGCATCAACTAGTGGTTTGAATAAAATAATACTATTTGGTTATTATATATGATTGATATTAGGTAAAGTGCAATGCCACTAATGCATAAAATTGATTAATGAATATGTTGTTTCTATTAAAAAAATAAAAATAAAAATAATTTTTAAAAAAAGAATATGTTGTTTCTATGCAGAACAAACTTTTCAATAATTTGTTCACTCTTAATACTAAAATATTTTTCTACATTTGACACATATAATAGAAAATTTAGAAAAATATTAGGCCTTTTGGATCTTCAGCAAGAGAGGCCCAAAATGTCTAAAGGTTTTAATTTCCAATGTTTGAAGGGTAACATGAATCACAAAATTGCTATTTTAGTAATCAAACTTATGCCTAAGTGGGACATACATCATTTAGAAACTGCATACATTTGATGTAGACATTTTTAACATGGCTGCCCGAAATCCTTTATTATAAAAGAATAGACAAACAACAACCGTGTCTCAGTTCCAAACAAGTTGGACTAGCTAGCTATGATTTACAACTTAACGCGTAACACTGGAATAGAGGTTTCAAATGAACTTAGGATTTACGAGACAAATCAGTAGAAATTTTTAACATAGCGACCCGGAATCCTTTCTCATGACAGAATAGATAAACAACAACCGCGTCTTAGTTCCAAACAAGTTGGACTAGCTAGCTAGCTATGATCTATACGCTGTACCGCACAACACTGGAATAGAGATTTCAAATGAACTTAGGATTTATGAAATAAATCAGTAGACATTTTTAACATAAGCGACCTGGAATCCCTTCTCATGAAAGAATAGATAAACAACAACCCGTCTTAGTTCCAAACAAGTTGGACTAGCTAGCTAGCTATGATCTATACGATGTACCACATAACACTGGAATAGAGGTTTCATATGAACTTAGGATTTATGAAATAAATCAGTAGACATTTTTAACATAAGCGACCTGGAATCCCTTCTCATGAAAGAATAGATAAACAACAACCCGTCTTAGTTCCAAACAAGTTGGACTAGCTAGCTAGCTATGATCTATACGATGTACCACATAACACTGGAATAGAGGTTTCATATGAACTTAGGATTTACGAGACAAATCAGTAGACATTTTTAATATAGCGACCCGGAATCCTTTCTCATGAAAGAAAAAGAACAACCGCATCTCAGTTCCAAACAAGTTGGACTAGCTAGCTATGATCTACAACATAACGCGTAACACTGGAATAGAGGTTCCAAATGAACTTAGGATTTACGAGACAAATCAGTAGATGGTATTTCAGAATCCTATTTCTGTTTGCTTTATACTGCAAATGATGTCCAAGAAAACAAATAAGAAAGTGCAGCATCAACAAAAAAATGAAGAACACAAGCAATTGTGGGCTTCATAATCCTGTTCTAGGTGTTGATCTCATCAATTATATACTTCAAAAGACATCAACAAATGATATAAAGGTTACAACAAACTGAGATTAAGTTGTAAAAATGAAAAGTTACAGCACTTGAGATAAATGTTTCGAAGAGAAAGGCCCTTCGCTATTACAAGATACATAAGGCAGTATTCTCTCCCCACACTATACAAATCGAAGGTGGATTCGGTTAGAGGGTGTGTTTTACTTCTGTTAAAAATCATATGCCAATCATATAGAAGAAATACAGGCCACACGCGGTTCCTAAAACTAGAACGAGTGTTCTATAAAAAAAAATGAAAAATTTAGCCAATGCTTAAGCGAGAATCTGATGAACGCATGCTTGTTTGGCGTCTTGGAATCCCAATCTCACAGGCGTTAACCCTTGCTGCAAACCGGAGTGAACACAGGGACTCACCAGTAGAAGAAGGATCTGGTGATACATTAACAAACATCAACGTCTTCGAGTCACCACCTAGACAGGGCTGAATAAGGTACCAACAACATGCAATGGTCAGAAATAAGGTACCAACAACTACCCTGTTCCACTTTTGGAAACAGATGCTAATAGTCCATTGTAGCTCAAATTGGAGTAGAAGGAATTTACCTGGAGAAGGTAGGTAAGCTTTGAGTTCCTGAATGGTACATGCTCCTCTTTTTTAGCAAGAGCAAATATAACATCACTTAAAGACGATAAACTCTTGTTGATAGCCTGAATGAACACCATTGATAATAGAGAACAGGTTTTAGCGAAATTTATGGAAAAGGAAGCTCATGTAAAGAGAATGAGAAACTCAAATAACCTGAGTTTCTTTCAACCGATCTCCAGTAGACCCACTCTTAGATAGACGCTCACTGCCAGCAAGATCAATCAAATTGAGTACGCCTTGTACTTGTTGCTCTGTGCTCTACATGTGGACTTCACCATTAGTCAATTCGAAATCTAGTTCTGAAATAGATTCAAATGGCATACCATGTACAATAGCTTGCCATGAATGTTCTCACCTCATTAACACCCGAAATTCTCAAAGTGAAAACGAAATGACTTCTTGAGGAGTTTTCATTCATCTGAGTCTTGCCGACCGACCTAACATGCATAAATTCAGTTAGAGAAAGGTTTCACAAATTAAAATCCCTTTGAGTCCAAATAGAGGAACTGAGAAGCATTTATTCCTTAAATTAAAAGAAAAGTCCTTCACTAAATCATCATCATCCTATTTTATACAAAACACTGGATGAAAGATATAAAACTTCATTTAAGAATATAGATGCGGAGAAAAAAGATAAGCTGTAATTGCATACCTGGTTTGTGCTGCCCTCCTTAAAAGTGAAGAAACCTTGTTACTACTTTGAACATCTACAACTGTCAGGTCAGAGACATGGGTATGGCCATTTGCATCATGTTTGATTGTATATTGCTTTCCGCCATTTTCTGGTCTGGATGCATCAAAACCTGACAAAAGGTCACGAATAGTCTCGTTGTATATTTCAAGCATTGACACCTAAAAGAAGAAAACCAATGTCAGAAAGCAGAAACAAATAGACGGAACCATAGAAGTACAGAACTAAGTAACTGGATCAAGAAGAGTAACAATTTCTCACCTGCATTTCATATTTCCACCCTTGTGCTTGAAGAGACTGTCGTGTCTCAAATACCTGTTCTAAAGTGCGGGGTATTAGTCCTTTATTCTCTGAACTTTCTGGGTTGCCCATCATTGTATGTGTCTTGCCGGAACCAGTTTGACCATAAGCAAATATGCAAACCTGAAAAAATGGATGATAATCAGCTATGGATGAGTTTTTCTTTGTTTATTAATTGAATGATTTGACATATCAAAAGGAAAACTTATATGGTGGCATTTGTCTGGATAGTGAGTTTAAGAAAGTTTTTTGGCACATACCAAAAGAACCCTTGGAACTTGTGATCTTAGACAACTCCCTCCGTCCCATTTTACCCGTCCCAAATTGCGATGGCACAGCTATTAAGAGAACAATGGTTGGTAATGTAACTTTACCATTTTGCCCCTCTTAATTGTGTCTTGTTGTTAGTTCCAATATTGATAGATGACTAATACCAAAGCATCATTTTATATTCTTAAATGGTGTACTCTTAATGGTACTCCTCTTTGCAACATTTTTCAAGAATGCTAATAACAAGGAGTAATCAATTACACTAAGGGTATATAATGGGAAAAAAAAATTGTCTCGTCTTGATAAGTAAAAAAGGACAAGTAAAATGGGACGGGTAAAAATATATCACCTTATAACCGTAACTATAGCAAACATCAATTGTTTTTTTTAATTAACACAAGACTACTGAATTGCAGTCACACACGAAGTTTAAAAATACATCACCTTATAACCATCAAGAGCACTCTGTACAAGCTGAGAAATCTCAACAAAAACATCTTCTTGTGAAGCCTCGGGCGTGAAAACTTTGTCAAATGTGAAGGAATGCTTTTGTCCTTGGTAATAGAAATATCAAATCAATGTTAACAGACATTAAACCTAAACAAACTACAAATATTATCTCTGCTTCAATGTGATAGAAACACATACTCACCATTTTGTGCCAAGTCAATGCTTCTCCCTTGTGCTTCCATTGAGGTTGGAAAAGAGATAACATTTGCTTCCGCACCAACACCATCTTCAGATAATAAAGGTCTCACTCTACAGAAAACTCGTATGTTGCCTTTCAATTCCTGTACCAGAAAGACTCATAAGTGAATTTTCAATGAACTTTTTTTAAGATATTAGTCGCATAGCATGTGCGTGAGAATTTTACCAGGATGGTATTGTGCAATTTTTTCCGAAGTTTCTCTCCTTCCACAACTTTTGTTTCTGCATCAGCAAGACGCTGATGCAAATCAAAAATTACTTTCTTCTGCTCCTCGTATTCTGTTCTGGTTTCAAGTGCTGACATGTCGGACATCTGACAAAGTATATTTTGAAGTTTATGAGATATAATGGACTATAGAAATCCTAGAAAGGAAAAGGAATCACATTATGCACGGAGAGTGTGTTTTCATGATAAATTGTAACGCACCTCTAATCTCTTCTCTGCAAAAGTAAGTTTCTCTTGCAATCTGTTTATTTGTTCAGATTGAGACTGACAGCTTGCCTGAGGAAAAAAGACAAGAAAAATGGCTATTACCAAAAACAAATATTGCTTGGTGAAGTTCAGACAAACACAAATAAAACCAGACGGACCTCCAGTTCGTTTGCCCTCATTGACATGACCTCTAACTCAGCAACAGATTTCCCATTACATTCCTTATATTTTAGTAATTCAGCATTTAGAATCTGGACTTGATATAACTGTTGATCACGATCATCCCTCATCTTCTGTAAATCTCCCCGCAAACATCCAACTTCATTTGCTAAAGTTTCTTTTTGTTTGACAGCCTCATCTTGAACAGCCTTTTTCAAGTCAGAAGGGAACATAAGAAAATGACTCAGTAGATGACAAACAGTAGTCATTCTTCAGCTTATACAGCTAGCCTACCAGTCCGTATAAATAAACCAAGAGAAGTTGAGATAAAATTAAATACTTAAAGGCATCAACCAAGCAGATACTACTTTGGAGAAAAAACTAAAAATCATAAATGTTATCTAAATGCCATCAAATTTAGTTACCGGGCCATAAAGCAAAACAAACGAGACTAAGCTTTGAGTGGAAAAAAAGCAGTTTAAAAACTCCTGAAATGAAGCAGACATTTCACATTGCTGCAGAGTATAAGTTTAACTTCACCAGGTGCTAGATACAAGTGTTCAAATAGTGGAAATGGGAGAAATTAAGCTGCATCAAGCTAACAACAGGAGAAAAGAAAACAACATCAAAACTTACTCTAGAAGAAGAGAGCTGTTCCTGCAAAGAAGTGTAATGACCTCTGAGAGTGCTGAGATTTTCAAAAACTGCTGCTTTCTCCTTTTCCACACGCTTCAATGTCTCATTTGTTGAAGCAAGTTCAGACTGGAGCTTACTGTTGTACTGTTGTAAGCTTGTGTTGTACTCCTGTAACCGCTTGTACATTTCATTTAGTGATTGAATCTGCAGATATTAAAGCAAGATGTAAATTCAAACACGCAATTCACAACTATAATCAAACCAAAACAATACCTTGTACATCTCCTTACCTTTTGGTTTGCACTTGAATTGTCTTGTTGAGATCTCTTGAGCTCTTCAGAAACTGAGGATTGCAGTTTCTCTGCCGCATCTCTAGCCTCTTTCTCTCTACTAAAAGAATCCATCGCTTCCTGATCAAAATGTTACCGTAATTCAGAGACAAAGCTATTATTTGCTTCAGGGGAAGCTTCGACAAAAACCCAAATTTAAGAAATATGAGCTTTCCCCGTCTCCTACCAATTTGGCTGACTCCTCTTTTGCACACTTTTCTTGCAGTGCATCAATTGTTTTCCTCAACTCCATTATGATTGAATTCAACTCTTCCTCTTTGGCTTTCATTAGCACCTCTAAGAAAAACGCAAAAGAGCTAACATAAGTCGGTCATTCATTGGACGGCACTAACTTATACAAGAGGAACACAATCATACCCATTTCGTTGCATTTCTTTTCTGCTGATTCTAACAAGCTTTTAAGTGATGCCTGTTGTGTGACATTGTTTTCTTCAAGCTGCTGGAACCACTTGATGCAAAGCTTAAGTCTTCGTATATATTCAGACATGAGATCACACTTTTCCTGATAGGAACAACAGAAATTTATGCACCAATAGACATGAATCAGTAATCCAATTATAACCAGGAGTACGACCATTAACTAGAACTATACAACCACCAATAGACACTTCTGCTAAATTAACCAGGAGTACAACCATTAGCCAGAAGAATCAATCCAACATCTCACCTTAGTGTTAAACTTATTCTTAGTTTTCAATTTCTCCGCGAGTAAAGCTTCAACATCCTCTTTTGTAAAATCAAATGCAGGGCTGTCTGAACCAGCAGTACTTGGTGGTCCACTGGCTGGAGCCAGATCTGGAGCTGCATTCACCACTGCAAATGCTTGCCTAGTTGGCCTACCACCAGTAGCTGCAGTCGGCATTCTAGGATTAGCAATCTTCCTCTTCTTATCTACTGCAATTTCATCTGTCCCGTGTTTACTCTGCAAACCCAAGAATTCAGGAACTTCCACAAATTAAAACCCAAAAACAAGACATGTGGTTCGGTTCTTCAATCAATCAAACAGAAGCCGGAGAGCCAAAAATTCAGGAACTCCCAGATATCAAAACTAAGAAACACCCACAAATTACTTTCGATGCCAATGCCGCACCCCTGTCAGATTCTCCAAAAATACACTACTTTTGGAGAATCCAACACCAACCCCACTGACATTTTTGAAGAGTCCACGCAACATAGATTAAAACACACAAAAACAACACATTTAATTCTTCAATCAATCAAAAAAAGTCCCAAAAAAAAACAAAAATTCAAAAACACCCAGAAACGAAAACTAAAAGACACCCACGAATTAAAATCCAAAAACAAAACATGGGGTTGCATCAAATCAATCAAAAACAAACCCTTTAACCCAAAACACAACGCACATAAGACCAAAAAACAACACAAATTCCTAAATGATTTGCTTACATTGGAAGGACTAGAAGGAAGAGGCGCTTTGTTCTGGTTCCTAGGAGGAGCCATTTCTTCAAAAAAAGATTCCTAATTATGAAATGAAGTGAGAGAGAGAGTGAGTGATTTGATTTGGGAATTTTGAAGTATGAAGAAGTGTGGGTCCGTGAATTGCACTCGAAGCTATATCTCCCCAAATACTATATCACTCTTATTACTACCGTTGCTTTGAATTGCAGTAAACTGGAAAAAAAAAACCCACTAATTATTTTCCTCTTTGAAACCCTAATTGGTAATTTGGTCGGAGGTTAAGGGATAAAACGACGTAGTTTTGGAGAATGATGAGTGTATTTGAATTTTTTTGAAATGGGAGCTGGCGCTGGGCGCATTTTTAAGATTCGTTGAAATGTACACTGCCTATTATACCCCTAACGGTCTAATTTAATATACTTATCATTTTATATATAGTTGCATTTTTTTTAACTTTCTTTTTACCTATTTTTTTTTATATATATAACTATAGTGTTCGGACCAACTTGTGTGCACCTTAATTAATTTTATGAGACACGTTAGGTAACTCTGTCCATCAAGGATAGAACGGATAGGAAAAATCACTTACTCCCTCCGTCCCAAATTATGTATCGTTATTTCCTTTTTGGTCCGTCCCAAAAAGAATGTCGCCTTTTCTTAGTTAGTAAATTTTTAAAAACACAATTACAATTTTACCCTTAGTGATTCCACTTGATTTTAAATTCAATTACTCTTTTTTTTTTATTTGTCTTTTCAATTAAAAGTGGTCTCACTTGATTTTAAATACTATTACTCATTTTTTTAAGAAGAGTAATTTTGTAATTTTAACAAAGTCAATACTTATTTCATAAATATCGTGTCCGGTCAAATGACGACACATAATTTGGGACAAAGAGAGTAATATTTTTGTCTCTATTAGAAATTGAACCTAAGATCTTAGGTGTCTAATCCAACTTCATTGAACCACTCTTTTACTTCTCCGAATTTATTTTAGGTGATACTATTTCCTTATAATTTGTTTAAAGAATAATAATATATTTTATATTAAACTTTTTATATCATCCTTAATTGTACTGATGGATTTAGGATTAAGGTTGATTGGTCTAATTATTAATTTTCTTAGCATTTAATGAATCGGAATTTTAAAATTATGGATTCGTAAAACTCTTTATAATATGTTTCGGAGCTTATTTTGTATCTTGTTACTTTATTGTCTTATTTTTTTTTCTTATAATTTTATATCATATATTTTTAATTTTCTTTTAAGATTTGACTCGAGCATTTATCGAAAAGGTATAGGTAAGATTTGCATATATTTTAGGCCACACTTATAGGATTACAATGCATCCATATTTAGTAGTGGTTGCAAATTTAATAGATATCTAAACATAATTTTTTTTTACGTTTTGCTTTAAAGATATTAAGGTTAAAATAAACTCAATCTTTTAACGCGCATTTAGCTTTGCTTAATATTGTAATGAGTTTATTATAACCATAAGAATATCACGATATGTTTAAAATCAAATATTTAATCAAATATGGTCACACTAAAACAAAGGGATTACATTTTCTGTATATAATTATTTGCATTTCGCCGGACGGGGATTTAAAATTCTAAATATTGGGATGGGATCCATATGGCTTCTTAGAAATCATTGGTGTACCTTTTAATTTATCTATCAACATATTTCAATATTACTTACATAATTTTTTCTATTCTTTATTTTTGTTAACTGTCATAAATCCCAATAAATTTACTCTTAATTATTCTCTATTTTTACTTTTTGCTAAATTACAAATAATTTTGTATTTTATAATTTTCGAATATAAATAACATCTGAATACATAATTTTGAAAATGAGATACATAATTTTGATTACTGAGATACATCTATTTTTTAAATTATTTGATCAAGGTATATAATATACATTAGCGAGACCAAAGAGTCAGAAAATTTATGCGCTTGTAGATATATCCGATTATTATTTTTAATTAAAAGAATTAGGTAATTAATAAAAATTAAAGATAAGTTATGATGTTATATAATTTTTCCTTTTAAAATTGTGCACTCTAACTGTACTTATCCAAAGATGGGATAAATTGGAAGAGTTTTGGTAGTTACAATTGTTGTTTCGTTCTATGATGACTGAATAAAAAGTATTAGAGAGATAAGTAATTGGATTTCGATCTTTAGGAGTTTGCTTCCGTGTTCGTAAAGAGCTTTGTGAAATATAATATAATTGACGCAGCTAGCTAGTATATTTTTCGACTTGAGTACACACATTTGAATAATTTTAAGAAAATATATGTTTGACATGAGTACATGCATATGAGCCAGCCTAGTAATAGGAAATTCGCTCGAACTTCCTTCGACGGAAAATTATACTATTATTATATGATTAAATTGATTTTTATGTATATACTGTAGATGTTGAACCCTCATTCGATGAGTTTTTGTTCTGATTTTGAATTCCCTCAATAGAAATCTTGATTCCGCCTCTGATATTATTGATAGGTTTTAGTTGACATGAAAATAAAAAAGAATAGTAATTCGGACTTTTACTAAGTAACTTGAGTTGCAAAACAAATGGAATTGATCTTTTGCGTTATCTTGCGTCCTATGTGTGTCAAAGAATACTATTCCACCTTTCACCTTTTCCCCATTGGATATAAATCATATACATATATAATGTCCTTCTAATGAGGGGCGGACCTACCTGGGTGTCAGGGGTTCGCCCGAACCCCTTGACAAAAAATTATGTTATATGCATAGGGTAGAAAATCTATATTTTGGTACATATATTAATTTTGAATTATCTGAGTCAAAGATATGAGATAGCTCAATGGTATTGACTGCATTACTTGAGTTGTAGGTTCGATTCTCATTGGAGCACGTAGGCTTGCCTGATTTTTGTTTTTAATTCATTTTTCGACTCCTTGAAAAAAATTCTGAATCCGCCACTGCTTCTTCTTCTGATGCTCTCATTGTGCCAATAATGGCTATAAAGATAGCATTGGTAATGCATCTTTTCACTTATTGGTGTTTTGTACCAATCCACAAACCTTTCTTATATCTTCTTCATTAGCCTCATATATTCAAGTGTTATTTTCACAATTAGATAAGAGTACTATACTATTATAAGAATTTTTGTTTCTTTCTTTTATAACTTTGAATTTATGCCTAACGTGTTTAGTTAACCATAACAAAATGTGATACAAATGCACAGTGCTCTATTATTATTAAAAGTGCACAACCACGAGAGACTTTTACAAAGCTGTGATGTTAACTGCTTGCCTTTTTTAGGTGTCACCATTTCATATACCTTATAATTTTTTACTTTTTTCTTGTTGGGAAGTTGAAATAGCAATTAGTCTTGAAATGATTTTAATAAGGGGGGTGGATGGGTCGGGTTAAAATTAGCCCAGAAAAATACGATCGATCAAATCTGTTTTTTACGAAATCAACTTAGTTTGGTTCACACAGTTCAATTCATGGGCTAAATATGTAGTCTAAATTGACGTACAAGAAACTTTATTAGTTTTTTTTTTTAAAAAATAATACTAATAAATTGAAATGTAATAATATAATCACAATCATAATAAAGAAATTAAAGCCTATTAATTAATTAGTTTTGTTTGATAATTAAATAAATTACACTAAAAAAAGGTTTGAGGGGTTGCCGGGGTGGATTATGAACCATTGTTTAGTCCATGCATCTTGACTCAATCTATCTTGTAACTTTTGGATGGGTTAATGGCCCACCGATTTATTAACTCAGTCTATTTGACTCGTCTATATCTAAGCCAACCCGTCTGTTTGATACCCCTAACAATGAACTCTTTCTCCCATCTTGTTAAAAATTAGAGGGATATGGAGCATTGGGGGATCGTTTGGCACAATGATAGAGATCAGAGTGTCGATTAGTGGCGGAGTCAGGATTTTTACTAAGAATGTTCAGAAGTAAACATACGAACTAGCAGAAGGGGTTCAATGCCAACTATATGTACATAAACGATAATTTTAACCATGTATAAATAGTATAATTTTCCATTGAATGAACCCCCTGAGCTAAAGGTGGCTCCGCCCCTGGTGTCGACTAGGAAGTTACAACAACAATGATAACAACTTAACATACGCAGTGTAATTTTACAAGTTGACTAGGGAGCTAACTAAATAATATATGGAGTGGAATTATATTTTCTATTTATATGCATATATATTAGTTGATTGCTTCATGAGCAGGGCAATATTACATTTATGTATTTAGTTGTCTGATTTGGATATATCAATATGATAACGTAAAGCAGAATGCATGCTAGGCTCCATATTGTTCTTTAAAAATACCAACAAGGTACAGTACTATACTTTGATATAAAGCTGGGAAAATATGGATAATGAACAAAGTGAATATTTTCAAAGACTTGCATAGTACGAATTAATATATAGTTGTTTTATTATAACTAATATATATATATATATATATATATATATGGGGTCAGGTAGAGTTCTTCCTATGAAAAACGACTCCATACATAGAGCTCAAATTTGAAACCTGTTATCAAGGTTGAAGGAATATTTATCATTCTACCACAACCTTCCGTCGTGAATCTAACTATATAGTTGTTGTGAATCAACTACTGCTCCATATATTATGGCTTTTGCAAATACAACTACTACTCCATATATTATGGCTTTTGCGAATATATATCAGTCCTCACGCTAAGGTAACAATATATAATACGTATTGGGACTCGACTAATCCGGACTTTGTGTCAAAAAATCTCATTTTGAAAGAGGGTAACACACTCTCTACTAAAGGCGATTCTGTACATAACAAGGCTTTAAATTCAAGGCCTCTGATTAAAATTGAAGGAATATTTATCACTCCACCACGACGTTCGGTGGTGAATCAAATAGTTGTTGTGATAAATATAACTACTACTCCATATATTATGGCTTTTGACAAATATATATCATTCGTGACGCCTAATGTAACAGTATATAATACTGTAGTTCCTAACATATTGGCAAGGTCTTGCATGTGTGTCATTTTACGCTTGCTTGCCAAGTCAAGAAACTAATTAGAAATACATTAAAATTAATGGAGCGAGTTGAGAATCATGAGGTCTTAGTTTAAATCTCAACAAAGATTAAAAAAAAACAATAGGTAATTTCTTCGCATTTGTCCTAGTTTTGGTATACTTGGTGGTGGTGGGAGGTATCCATGAAATTAGTCGAGAGAAGAAACAAAAAGTATATGAGGCGATGCATGATTTCTTCCCATATGCGTTCGATTCTTGGTGGACAAAGTTATAATATGACAAATTGCTACCTGTTACTGGCCGGTGTCCAGTGAAAGGTGATGACATGTATTCATGGAATTAATTAGTCGAGGCGCAAACAAGTAGTTAATTAGCTCGAATACCGCAATTATATAATATATACCTTTATGGTTGCTCTCTAGGAAAATTTTAATGGTCAATGTAGTGTAATTTGAACTGCATGCATGCGCAATACTATAAATTCTTATTGTTAGCCTTGCAATATCTTTGAAAAAAATTAATACTCCCATTTTCCCAAATTCGTATGGCCATAGTATTTATAAAAACATAAAGGATTTTACGTTGGATAGAATTTAGAACCAAAAAAAATAAAAAAATAGATGCATTGACCCTCAGTACTATTTTTTGTGAAGTCCAAATGGCAAAAATTGAAGTTAGGGGGCAAATCATTTGTTAAGCCGGACATGAATGTGAAATATTTGTTGGAGAATGTGACTTTTGACCTTTTGTTCTTCTCTTTTATCTTTATGTCCTTTCTCAATTTACTTTTAGAAAAAAAAAAACAAAAAATTCTCAACTAATAATAATAATTAATTAACAAGAGAAGAAACTGAACAAGACATAGAAGCAGAACGTCCAAATTAAAGTTGGTGGCCTGCAAGAAATCACTAATTACTAGGTTCAAATGTGCCGTATATGTGATTTCTCAACTTCCATCTAGTTTAACTTTTGTGGATGTAGTTATCCGATATATGTAGATGACAGTGGAAGGTACATGCAGGTATCCCGTAGAATCGGTTGAGGTGCATACAGACTGATTTAGATACAGTTATTGAAAAAAGTCGATTAATTACAAGGCACTAGTTTTCAATAGATACATACATCATGAGCGAACTGGACTTAAAATAGATACATCATGAGTAGTTGAATCGAAATAGATACATGTTAGAGTTTGTGACCCGAATTTTGTTGATTCGGTCCTGAAAAGTTCGCGGTGCGATTCATGTTTGTGATTTTTTGTGGGGTCTGTATGTTTTTGGGCTTAGAATTTATTTGTACGCATGTATTATATAAGTGCGTTTAGTGGGTTGTTTCGGGTAGTTTTTACACGAAATTGAGACTATCGTATCCACCTTGTATTCCCCTCCTTCATAGTGAATTTCCTCTGTCATTGCCCGTGATTTTTTCCGTCAAAGATTTTTATGTAAATCTGTGTGTTCTTCTTATTTTTCTTTTGCTTGTGGTATTGCTTATTCTTGTCCGTTTATAACAATACATCATGAGCGCGACTCAAAACAATATATATGCATAAAACAAGTGCGCATCAAAGGACGAGGTTCAAAAATTACTTTAGATCGCAAGTTCAAATTTTTTGAACTTTCTTCTCAAAATTCTTGATCGTGTTACAGTTTTATATTATTTCGATGATCCAAACTTATAAAGTTGGCGAGTTACAATTTAAGATCGGAAAAGAAAATAGCATATAAGGGCGTTTGTGCACTAGGGATATCAAATGGATGAGCCAAGATAACCTTGAGCGAGTCATATTTTCATGGAGTAATTTTATCGCTCTTCATTTAGTCGAGAATATAAATTTTCACCTTTCAATTTAACCAAGCATTTCGATTGAACTTTTTGTAGTAGTTGAAAAATCACTACGTGGCCTTGAATTTTTGTAAATTGGTGAGTTTGGTCGTTGCATTTAAATTGCAGGTCATTTAAACCCTTAGTTTTACAAATTTAAATGCTTTTAATTCTGACCTAAAGTAAAACTACCAATTTTATGAGGCTTTTGACTGATACATATCAAAGTCCTTTTCCTAACCAACTACTTAAATTATTAAAGGAAAAAGAAAATTAAGTTTGGATTACAAACTATCCTACAGAAAATTAAGGCATAAATAAAGAACCAATTTAATTAAAGAATGAAATCATTGCTTAATTACTTCCTTTCTTCTCTTCTAGTTTAACCCTTGATTAGGTATTTCCATTAGAAAAAGTAACTTCTAATGAAGAAAAAATAGTTTTCAAGGTAGAGTAGGAAATTACTTATTTCGATACGATGACATTAGAATGATCAAGTTGAGTTCTTTTATAACAATAAAAAAGTTACTCACATCTGATGTTTACATCAAATTATATAAATTTATTATAGTACAACGCTTTAACGAGGCAAGGGCCGAGGATGCATATAAATGAACCTTGGTTAAATGCCAAAACTCTATATGCAAATATATGTCATACATCTATTGATTTGATATAAACATCAAGCGTGGGAAAATTTTTTATTGTTAGAAACTAAAATGGATAAGTTTATACCATTTTCATTGCAATTTTTCAAGCTTCATCAACAATGTAACACTTATATTATTAGTATGGTTAAGCATGGAACTTGAGTTTTACTTTACAAATTTTGTAATATTATTTGTTTGTAACTTGAAAATTTGGGAGCAATAAACAAAAACAATATAAGAAATGAATGGAGATGCGGGGTATCGATCCCCGTACCTCTCGCATGCTAAGCGAGCGCTCTACCATCTGAGCTACATCCCCAATTCTTAGCAATGCTTGCAAGAAATATTATATAACAAGTAATTAGTTGCTTGTCTCTTCTTTTAAGGAGTCATATGTCATTCCATGCACTTAAACTATCAGTTAATGACGTGTTTGTTGTCAAGGTAGATCTTTTTCTATATTGTGTATATACAGAAGGATAGCTGGTCCGCTTAAAGCAAATAGTGTCATGTAAAAAGGACCAAAGAGGAGTATCTCCTTTAACTCTTTATTACTATTTCGCCCTATATAAACATAGTGTTAAACTCCTTTATTTTATACTTTGAACTGGAGAAGTTATTTCAAAGCTTTCCGTTTGGTTAGCGGCTATGAAAAATGGATCGAGTTCCCTTCTATCTTTAGATTCTTCTTCCTTCAATACGACTATACGAGTTAATAAATATAATAAAACTGAAATACTCGTTAATCATGTATATATGTGCATTACTTTTTTAGTTACCTAATTTTACTTATCACCGTACCATTCTTAATATCAACAATTTCAATAATTTTTTATTACCAAAAGTTGTGACTGTGTGAATATATCCCCATCAACAAAATATTGGGAAGAACAACGTCCTTTACACGTCTCAAGCTACAAGAATTTCTAATACGTTATTGATTAAACTATGTGACGTAAGGTCTAGACACGCTATATTAACATTGTTGTTGATGAGACCAACTACTTAAATTATTAAAGGAAAAAAAAAATAAGTTTGGATTACAAACTATTCTACAGAAAATTAAGGCATAAATAAAGAACCAATTTGATTAAAGAATGAAATCATTGCTTAATTAGTTAAACACCCTTTCTTCTCTTCTAGTTTAACCCTTGATTAGGTATTTCCATAAGAAAAAGTAACTTCTAATTGAAAAAAAAAATAGTTCTATAAGTTAGAGTAGGAAATTTATTACCTATTTCGATACAATGACATCAAAATGGTCCTTATTGAGTTTCGTAATGTCACGCCTCAAATACTATTGGGGCGGACTGGCACCCGTAACCGAGGAGGCTCGGGAGAACCAGCTCATAACCTTACACTTCCCATGCATACCTCTATGACAACCCGAAATTTGGACAGCATCATGACGCATATAAAAGGAAATAATCACCTGTATAAGCTCGAGCACACACACACACACATATATATATATATATGTATATACAATACTTGGCCATTGGAGCCATCATGTCTATTAACAAAACACCACCTTGACTGTACATTAGGTCTACAAAGCCTCTAGACAATACACAGAGTTTAACTAAGGTCGGGACACACCCCGCCATATAACTAACTTCTATACAATACCAAAAGTGACTGGATATGACACGGAAAGCCCCGAAGCAAACTGGAGCTCACCAAAAATAGCTGGATATCCTGGCTTCTACTTGTGCGGTGTATGAGATGAGGTACCTGTGCTTGTAGCATGAAATGCAGGTCCCCCGTGGGGGACGTCAGTACGAAATATGTACTGAGTATGTAAAGCTGTAGATAATCACATATGATATAGGAGCTTAATAAAAATCAGAAACAAGTGAACAAATCGCAATAGGAGTGGACCACACTTACTAGAACTTGTGACAACCTGTACATTGTATTTATTCAATCACTTTACCTTCGTTCTTATCATCTTTGTAATCATTATTGTACTGTACTGTGACTATTAGGCTGCCTCCAGTACATATCAACTGGGATTGACCCATGATAGGCTTATGCCCCTAGGATACCACCCATAAACACATAAATAGGGATTGACCCATAATAGGCTTATGCCCCTGGGATACCACCTGATAAGAGAGAACTTCCATCACTTAGTTCAATTAATATTTGAGATTTTTATTTCGATCACCACCGCATTTTTGATACTTTGAAATCAATAAGAGACATATAAATAGACCATCAATGCAATAACAATGAAGTAAGAACTCATTGGCACATCAATGAAGTGTTTTGGAGTCATCAATGCCATAACAATGAAGTAGGAACTTATTGGTATATCAATGAAACGTTTTACAGTCATTAATAGCACATGGATCTTGTTTGAGTAACCGGATACCTTCTGACATTAATTAGTGCAATAAACATATAATATTTGGAAAACAAGTAAGTATTGGAATGTCTTGACATCTTATAGGATGGAAACAAGTTCATTGGTAACGTAGGACATCATACAAAACCATTATGGATCACATGTTACTGAATAACTTTGGAAACTTTCTTAATAGAACAAATGTTCACTTTCATGCCAAAGATATGGTATAGAGTATGCTTTACATACCTGACTGTCAACCTTCAATACTAGTCCCAAATGGACTTCCCGTCTTTTCGGATTACTTATCTACAATGAACATGTATAGCAATCTAGTATTAGCAACCAAACGTCAGAATTCAATTATTTGAATTCACCAAACTAGTGGTTAAGTAGTAAGCCTTAATTACACCATAAAGGGTGTCACTTTAACCCTCTTATACTCCAATTACATTCACACGCCATGCATATTCATACAACATCCTCCAATATCAAGTTTGGATTCATTTATCCTTCCAACCAATCCATTAAACCAAATTAAGCCATAGATATAAATAATTATCAATTCAATAGTATATCACCATATCCACCTTCCATAACTCAATTACAATATCCACCTTCCACAATTCAATACAATCAAACCATGCAAAATAGTCCATAACCCTATTTCCATCACCTTTCAATAACAACCAATACATATAATCCTCTATCACACATATTCATATGGAAAAGAACAAAGGAAAACAATATTCATACCTTAGAATTGACCTCTTGATTATGCAATCCTATTTGCACAAATAATAGCTGTCGTTCGAAGCTCTCGAGATGACAAACGTAGTTATCGAATTACTTTGGAATTTCTACGGTTGAATCAAAAGTAATTTAAAGGTCAAATTTGGCTAGGGTTTGTTCTTCCTTAATGATTGATGATAAAAATGAGTTTTTGAACTCATATACATGTATATATACACATATTCCCATCTATAATATAATAAGAAATGACCAAAATGCCTTTAAAATTTAAATAATGTCAAATCTGTCCTTTGGTGGACTGTTTTGATAAGCTAAAGTAGATCGACCATAACTCTTTGCTCCGATATCGGATTTGGGTGAAATTGGTATCCTTAGAAGGATAATTCAAAGGGCTTTCATTTCATATAAAGTAGGCCACCCAGTTCGTCCTATACAAGAAGTTATGGTCGTTTGAAGTTGACCCTAAAAATCTATTTTGATAGGCTGAAGTAAAATGAGTATAACTCTTTACTCAGACTTCGGATTTGGATGAAACTAATTGCATTGGAAAGAAGACTCAAAGATCTTTCTTTTCATAGGTCTCAGCTCTCCCATTTCATTATATTAAGGGAGTTATAATCGTTCAAAGTTGACCTAAAAATTCGGCTGGCCTCAATAGTTTGTGTGCAGGAAATTTTCCTGCACATTTACTATCCCCAAATATCCCGACCACCGTTTTATATTTTCGAACGTGCTCGATTATATCCAAAACCTATCCATTTTTGGAAATCTTTATATCGTTGGAAAGCTTATTCAATAACCTTCGCATGGAACCATCGACATAAAAATTTCGGTATAAATAAAATAAAAAAATTAATTCCATATAAATAAGACCAATACACGTACTTGAATACGACAATACACGTACTTGAATACAGGGTGTTACACGTAATAATAAAAAACTTATTCACATCCGATGTTTACATCAAATTATATAAATTTTCTTTAATTAAGTGATTGAATGGGGCGTGGATGCATATTAATGAACCATAGTTAATGACTTAAACTCTATTTGCAATACATGTCATATGTTTATTTGACTTGCTGGAAATATCGGGTGTAAGTAAATTTTTTATTATTATGAGCTAAAATGAGTAAGTTTTTACCATTTTGTAATGACCCTTCAGGTCATTAGCCGTATTCTTGCTTATTTTGCCGATAGAGCTCCTCCATAGCCATCCCAAGTCATTAGTGACTTGCTAGAATTGATAGTTCGGTTACCTGACGGTTCGTTTGACTTTTAGAACCACTTTTATAATTTTAAGTCTTCATCGATTCCAAACGGCCGCGGAACGAAATTTTAGTAAAATAATTCGCATGCAAATCTCGACTGTGCCAACATCTATGTAAGATCAATTTTAGGAAAGATAGACCCTTGGTTCGGATACCATAACACCCGGACTCATTTCCACCAATTAGTCGAAAAGTCAAATATCGAAATATAGGGGTGTGGGACCCACAAGTGGTCTACATGACCTCGTATGAAAAATCCAACTTCACCAATGCGTCCTGAATGTCGAATTTAGTGGGGTTACATAGTTCGTTTGCGAAAAACGGAGTCCAAATGAGTTCGGAAGATCAAAAATAAATTTTGACCTTTGCGGGCCCATCTAAAACCGTATAAAAGGGGGATTTTGATAGATTTTGAGCATTCTTCACCTCTATTAAAACCCTAGCATCCCTAAAAGAGTGGTGACTCAAAATTGGTCTTGTGGGTTGATTGGAAACTTAAACAACTTGTGTAATCCATCTTTTTACTATAAATTCAAGGTAAGAATTCCTCTAATTTGATATTAATTTCATTATTTTTTTGACTCAAAACTCTAAATCAATGTGGGTCAATTGTATCCCCAAAATTGAGTGTTTGACTCAAATTAATTGAGGGTTTTAACTCCCTAAATATAATTAGTCTATGGTTGGTTTTGGAAACTCCTTTCCAAGGGTGAAACCTAATTGGGATTTTGGTGTCTATTTGAAACCCATGGCATAATGATGCCATAATGGGTATTTTCATTCTTTTTGTAATGCTTCGATTATATTGTTGATAACATTGCTTGTGGAAGAGGAAGCTTCTCGAAAAGAAAAGGAAAGCTCGTTAGTTCGTGAGTTGCTTGGATTTAAGGTAGGTTAGGCTTACCCGTAGTATAGATTGAGCTTGTTTGTAATGTAATCATTGATATCTTGCGCGATTGGGCAGGAAATTTAGATAATAGTTGATTAAATGGTAAATTTAGGATTTATTAATTCCTATAGGCCATGGATTTGTAAGTTATGATTTTTGACCCTTAGCCTAGGACCTTGGTTAGCTTAATTATGGTCTTATGACTAGTGTGTGAACATTATAGTTGTTCTAAGTAGACATGAATAGTATACTTCTCTATCCTTAGGAGTGTATTGACCTATATTAAATGCCTAGATAGGAGATGACCTTGGTGTTGGGTTGACTTAGGAAGAATACTTGAAGAATATTTCTCTTATATACTTAGTAAGGATTGATAAGCCCTTATGGTGTGACTTAGATAACCTAGCCTAAATTCGAGTAGAAGTTTGTCTTGTAGAAGTGACTTTAGTATTAGTGGGAGTTAGAAGTGGGACTTAACCCACCTTAAGCTTGAACTATGTAACTCCTTGGTAACCTAGATACTTGATGAGCGTCTAAATTATGTTATTGAGATTATAAGGGTTAAATCCGGTTGTCGGTTTATGAATAAGGTTGATGGTTGAAAAATATGTATTCTTGATTGTTGTCTTATTACCGTGTTATGGATAGCCAAGGAAATACGGTAATTGTGTATGTCATCTAGATACTCATGCCTATGCTTCTACTCACATGTCATGATGATGACTAGTAATAAAGTGTGATGGTTTATGCATCTTACATCTCCATTACTCGATTATTGTGAACCTGTGTATGTTTATTGATTTGGGGCCATTTATGTGTGTATGTTGTTGTCTTGAAAAATATTAATACAATGATGATGCCCGATAAATTCGAAAGAATTATTGATACTATGATGATGCCCGATTAGTCCGGAGGAATATGTGATATTATGATGATGTCCGGTTCCAGTTCGGAGGAATATGTGATATTATGATGATGCTCGGTTCGAGTTCGGAGGAATATATGCCCGGTTCGAGTTCGGAGGAATATGTGATATCATGATGATGTCCGATTTGAGTCCGGAGGAATGTGTGATATTATGATGATGCCCGATTCGATTCTGGAGGAATGTGTGATATTATGATGATGCCCAATTCGAGTCCGGAGGAATGTGTGATATTATGATGATGCTCAATGAATTCGACAGAATATGTTGATATTGTGATGATGCTCGGTGAATCCGGAAGAGGTAAGAACATTTTGATGCCATGTGGGGCAAATTTACTTATATGCATTGATATTTGTAAGGTTAGGTTGTGTGGGGTCAATCGCCTATGTGCTAGAATTATAAGGTCTCTATTGGTAAATTATTATTTGTTTCTTGTTCCAAATCACTATATAAGAGGTGTGACCCTTTTTGATGCTAAACTAGCTACTAGAGGAAATTTATGCCTAATATTGAGTTAAGGCTTAGTGTTACATGTAAATTTACATAAAAATTCAAGGGCTAACCTAATATATATACTTGACTTGAATAAGAGGTTATATTATGAAATATTGCCTAGTAAGGTGGCTTATGTTATAATTAGCTACTTCTAAAATATATGATTATTATTTTGAACCTAGAAACCTAGTAAACTAGTTGGTGGACTTTACTCGATTAAAATATGGAACTAGTCCTTAAGGTTGTGACATGCTTGGTGATGATAGATCTAGTATTGCGTGATGGATAGTTAAATTATATTCTAATATGTGAAGTTGAGATGCCTTAATTGATAACTCATGCCATGATGATGCTAATTAAAGAATGGCCTTATGATAGTTGAATAACCTATACTATGGGTGGCTTGTAGTTTTTCCCCAATTTGATGACTAGTGATTTTAAGACTTGAAATCTTTTGACTTTTGGAAAAATAAGGTTAATTAGTATGGACTTTGTGGTATTTATCAATGAGTTATAGAACTAATGATTACATACCTATGCTATGACAATGTTGCTTTCTTTATGTTGAATTATGGTATGGGTACTTGGAAGTTGATTTCGGTAATGAGTCATGGCGGGGTTGTGCTACCCGCGGTTTTTGATAAGTTGATGGAGTAGTTGTACTTTATGGTATTATTGGTTGTATTCTTTTGTGTACTCTTCGATGGTATGGGACGTCGTGATGAGTTCTTTGTTTTGCTCTCTTTCGTGTACTTCCGGCGGTATGGGACGTCGTGGTAAGTTCTTGTGTGTATGTTCTAAAGATTGTTGATGATGATTATGGCAAGTAGATGTTTTGCTATTGTGTATATGGTTGTGCACTTTCGAAATGATACTCAGTTGTTATGGTGATTATGGAGTATATTGAAATAGTATGTCATGTTATTGCTTTAGTAGTATAGATGTTGTTACAGTGGTACCAAAGTAGATTCAGGTACGATCCTATCCCTTGACTTTAAGATCATTGTCTTTCTTTATATCGTCTTTACATTATATTTGAGCTCAGTCGGCCAATGATGCCTACTGCGTACCAGTGTTTTGGTACTTATACTACACTTCTGTACCTTTTTGGTGCAGACCCAGGTTCTAGTTGCCGCCGTTGGGCTAGTTCGTACGAGTTGACTATTCGGAGACAGGGTGAGCTCTTGGAGATCGAGTTACCCTCTATCCCTTCTATCCTTATTTGTCTTTTGCTTTTGAGACAAATGTATGATTTTGTTTAAGACATTTTAGATTCTGAGATTATAAATTCCTCTTGTCAAGTTTAAAAGCTCTTGTATTAATACTATCAGATCGTGGGATTTGTGTTTGAATATCGTTTGTCCTTAGTTGTGAAATGTTGTTATATGCTGTGTTCACATATAGAGTCCAAGTTGGATGTTCTTACCTAGGCAATCCATTGCAATAGCTCTGGGTTACGGTATCGGCTTACCTACCGGTGGGATGTGGTAGGTGCCATCATGACTCGAAAATTGGGTCGTGACACATTTTTATTGCACTTTTTCATGTTTCATCAACAATATAGTAACTAAAATTAGTATGTTTAAGAGTACTTTATAAATTTTGTAATATTATTATTTATTTGGAACTTGCAAATAGACGAGAGAAGAGAAAAAGCAATAGACAGGGGTGGCTCAAGGATAAAACTAGTAAAGCTTTCGCTTTAGGCCCCAAAAATTTTGAGGCCTCAAACTTTTTAATAAACTCTATAATTTCAACTTCACTTGAAATAATAATGAAAATTGTGAAATATGATTTAAAAAAACATCTAAGAAATAATAATAATAAAAAAGAGAAAAAATTATTTCATTTTTACAAGAAATATTTTAGAATTTTGAACTAAACAACTCAAATTTTATACTAATAAATAAAGTTTTAATAACAACATCTAAGTTAATGCATTACAAATAAATGACTAACAACTTATTAACCAGAATTAATCCTTACTTCTATTAATAATCATATTAATATGTGAAGCTAAAGGCGTGTCTTTTAAAAATACTACATCAAAACAACTAAACAAATAAGATAACTCAAAATTATTACAGTAGTATTTTTGTATGTATGTTTATATATGTAACACCTCCTATTAAAATTTGGCTTTAGGCCATTAATTTTATTGAGACACCTGACAATAGACAAAAGGAACCTGGCAATAGACAAAAGGAGAAAATAGAGATGTGGGGTATGGATCCGTACCTGCGAGTGCTTTACCATTTTCAGATTCTTCTTCCTTCAATACGACTATACGAATAAATACAATAAAACTGAAATACTCGTTAATCATGTATGTGCATTACTTGTTCAGTTACCTAATTTTACTTATCATCGTACTATTCTTAATATCATTAATTCAATAATTTCTTATTACCAAAAGTTGTGACTAATTAATCTTGCATATTAATATTGTTGATCATGTAGACGCTATATAATTCTCTCCGTATCTTATACTACTAACATTACTATGTCATACAAAATATCAATTACATTTTATACATCTCTATTAGGCAAGCTTAAAATATCTTTATTTGCCACATTATATATATAAATTCCCCCATCAAGGTACATCAGAAATATTTGGAGGGATTTTTGGAATTTTAACTTCTAAGAGTGTGTGATCACCAGTACTCAAAAATGCTTCTGTTTTCTTCCAATCTGCATTTTCAGGCAGTTCAATCCTCCGAACACAACCATGTTCCCACCAGTTTCCAGCTCTCCAGTCCTTCACTCTGGCCTCTATTTTCAGCCTCAATTGTCCACTCACCTCTAACACCTTCTCGTCTTCAATAGTAACACGAATGACACCTTTACCAACTCCTGTTGCAGCAGATGTCAATAGTGTTGGTCGAAAATCAATATTGCAGATGAATAGTACACGTAAACTTAGTGTTGGTCGAATTAATATTGCAAATGAATCAAGGACGGACATACATGTAACATGTTGACGAGTAGCTCTACCCTGATTATGGCCCGCGAAGAAAACTGAAACATGTTGCAGCTCCGCCCTCAACTCATAAAAGAGACTAATTAGATGAGATGAAAAAAACGAGTGAATTTCCCTTGTAGGCTGTTGAACTGCGTTGTAACCTTCATGAACTCGGGCAATTCAACAGCCTACATCTTGTGTGTAAGATGTTAGATGCTAGAAATATCCTATATGTAGTTTCGCCTATATTAATCATACTCTTCAAAAATTTTGTCGGATGTTTGTTAGATCTTTCAATAATAATGCATTAATATTTTCGGAGAGTCCAAACATCATATTCTACTCCTGATCGTACGAAGCAGACATGAGGGTGGACCATAGATTAGGGGCTAAGCTACATGAGGAGGTCTAATTGAATTCTTATACTACTTTTAAATAAAAGCGATTACTTTCGTATACATAGAAGCTTCCTAGTATAACAACAAAGGTGGTTCAAAATCAATTTACGTGCTGTAATTTCTAATTAATTCCTACAATAGTATAGTCCCACCACATGACATTCGAGTAAAATCAAGGGCAGGTCTAGAATACAACGTACGATACAAATTTTAAACTAAGAACTATGTTATTACTACGTACTTATTAGCACTTGAAGTCACAGAAGTCAAAACTCATAAAATTCAAGTCATGGATCCGTCTCACCTGGTATTTCAGCTTTCAATACATAATCTGTCTCGGTTTGAGCCCAATCAACAGTGCACTGGTTATTATTACTGCTTCTTGCATTGGACAATAACACATCTGAATCAAATTCCCATAGTGGAAATGCATCAGAAGGATCAAAAAATTTGCCAAACAATAATGGACTAAAAAGTGAACCTTCACACAAAGCCTTATGTGTTATAAAATTCCCTTTATTCATGAATGCTACAAACACATCTTCTTTTAATGGAACACACCATTTTTTGGGATTTGGTTCTTCAAATTGAACTTCTAGTTGTTTGTAACTGGCCATTGAGTTAAAGTTCAATGAAAAAGAAAAAATAAATTTGAATAATGGTGGAGGAGAATTTGGGACTTGAATTCATCTTATACTATTTTTAGTGGTGTCTATAAACAAAGGAGAGAACAAATTCTCATGGAATATTTGGAAAAATGTGCTGTAAAGATAAAGAGAATATATTTCTTTTCAAGATTTTTTTTCCCTCTTATATACCCAAGTATGAAAAATTTAACGGTAGTTGTTGAATTTAGGGCCCTATCATTATTTAAACTCTGCATGAAAATGAGATGCTTAGTGTATACACCAAATCAATACTACATGCATGTTATATATTTGAATTTAAAGTTTTATGTTACTTAATTATGATTAATTAATATGTATTTTACTTAATTTAATTACATAATCAATTTAATTACATAATCATGATTAAAAAATATTAATTTGATGTATACACCAAATGCGTGTAAGTTTTTAATAGATGCTTAGTGTATTGGACTGATTCTTTCAAAGTATTTGAAATACAAGGTCAAGTAATCCTTATCAAAATTTTGGACTTAGCTAGATAGGGACCTAAAGAGAATAAAAAATTTGCCTGGACCCACTTTTGAAATAGCTGGATGAATCAGGAGGCAACACGTGGAGATTGAAGACAAATTTCAAAATTATGAATTTCGGGGTAAGCATCGAACCTTATCAACAATGAAACTATGTGTAACTCAACGTGCAAATGACTAAAAGGTCAAACTATTGGTATCAATTTATTATATACACGTCATGAAAGTGAAAATTCCATTGCGTTAAATTTTGTAACGAGTCATATTTTAAACAAAAGATAATTAAAAAGCATTTAAATTTAAAAAGTAAAATAAAAACTCCCATTACACTACAAAAATAAAAGCAATATACTCAGTATATTCTTACACAGTGAAATTTAAAAAGGATAGAGTGTATACGGTTCGTAGTTCGTACTACTAATTTAAAAGTGAAATGGAGAGACTGTTTTCCATAGAGCATCGACTCAAGAAAAACCTTAATTACAGTGTGAAATTTGTTTGTGGTAGAAAATTTCTATGGCACTAACATAGCATGCCTTGACAAGCCCCGTAAAAATTAGAAGTTTGGAGGGTGGTTATCCACATGGATGATCCGGAATCAATTCCTCCTCAATACCTTCTAAATCGAGTCTGTCGCACATGGCTTGTTTAATGCGGTGTACATTTCTTGTGTGATTTACAGACTATTACACAATGAAGAATTTATCTGATGCTAATAAAAGTACTCACCTGAAGGACAAAAATTGCGACAGAGGTCGTAGCGGCTCTGGAATTCTAAAACAAAAAATGGGTAGCAATTCTAGTGATGTGTGAAAAGAATATCTGAAAGTGCATTATCTGCTGCTGATTATTGTCATCAACAGTTGCACCATGTAACTTTTTCATTTGTTGACAAGGCAAATCGCAACCGTTAATATTCGGATATTAATCAGATAAATTCTGCTTCAGTGTAATAGCTTTCAAATCACATAGAAGTGATAAATTGTACTAGATATGTCTCGTGCAACAATTTAAATCGAGAAACCACATAAGAAGTTTCAAACGTAAAACCCCATGTAAAAGATTTCCTGCTCGGTCAACTTGCCCATCATTAAGATAACTTTCTTTAATATTTCTTCATTTTTGGAAATAAATAAGCTTTAAACAAATGACATATCCACTATAGGCCAAAACGCAGATGGTATTGATCAGATTCATATTGGAAAAATTCATGGCCATAGCAGGTTGGAATCCAGTACCCCTTTTGAATATTGAAAACAAAAAGCCACTTTATTTAGCAAGAAATTATTATTGTTCTTTGATGATATTTGCTAAAATTACAATAAACAATTAGATCATGTTGGAGATTTTGTTTGAATAATCATGGTTTGAATTAATTTTGAGAAAATGGCCAAAAGCTCCCTCCAATCTTTACCCCAAATTTCAACTACACATGTATATTTTGCGGGGGTCCTATGATCCTACTGAACTATTTTAAAGTGAAATAATTACCCTAAAAAAACTGACACCCAAATGTGTAATGGAAAGTGAGCAACACGCACTTGCCATGTAATGCCACGTAATTTTCATGTAATATTATATTTTTATATAAAAAAATTAATTATTATTCTTTAATATATATATATATATATATATATATATATTAAAAACCCACAGTTACAACACAAACCAAGACCCAATTTGCTTTCTTGCAAGTATCTTCACCAGTTTTCTCTTCTTCGAGATTTGGTGATGGGCTTGTGGGAAATTCGTCGACATCAAAGGATTTGCCCGATGGATCGGGTGAGACGACCCAGTTGTTCAATTGGGTTGCTCAAACTCTATATCGGCAACGAAAGATGCTAGCTTTATTCTATTTCCGAATAATTGCTTCAGAGTTCTTTAGTTGGGTCGCTAATTGCCATTTTGTAATCTGAATTTGGTAATGAGTATTGGATATTGGATAAAATTGAGCTGCTTAGAAGTTTTCTGGTGTAACTAGTTTGCTTTTTCTTGGTGTTTACGGTAGTTGAAATTCCTCTTAAATAGGGTATATTTGTTTCTGTATAGTCGTTGTTTTCAGTTTTCCGGCAAGTGTTTTATGCTTTTGGTTTTCTTATAGTAAAACTAATGTTAGGATACAAATGCCAAGTTCATGGCAACATGGATTTTACATTTGTAATTTGTCCCCAAAATGGTAAATCATCTCAACCATTTTCGCAAATTGTGTTTTAGTTGTTGCACTAATTGTAGAAATAATTGTTAATTTTGCCCTTTCGATGAAATGAAAGATGACCCATTTCGCGTTTATGTTGAAATAATTGTTAATTTTGTCATTTTTGATGGAATTGAAGATAGACCCATTTGGGATGTGTGTGTTGAAATAATGATTAATTGAGTTGTTTTTTATGAAATTGCGGATAATCTATTTGGTGTGCGTGTGCATGGATGGTGTTTTGTTGAAAGAAAATCAAGAAAGAAAAGTCACAGTGTTAAAAGAAAGAAAAGTCATGATGTTAATGAAAGAAAAGAGAAAGAAGACAATGGAAAAAATAAATAAAAAACATAAGAAATTAAAAAATTAAAAAATTAAGGTGTTAAAACGTCTTCACTCTCTCAAAGCGAGTGCACTATAACTTTCGTGACACCTCAACATTTAGGGGGGAAATAAATCCATTTTAAAATAGTTTCGGAGATAATAGGTCCCCACAAAGAATAGGTGTGTAGTTGGAATTTTTGGGTAAATATTGGGGAGGCTTTTGACCGTTTTCTCAATTAATTTTTGAGTAGTTAGATTAATTTCACAAAATATCTATCACTCCCTCTATCTTAATTTATGTGACACATTTTACTTTTAAGTTCGTCCCAAAAAAATATTATCTTTTCATAGTTAAAAGTAATTTAACTTTAAAATTTCTTTTTATTCGTAATGAAATGATTTATAGTAATAAACTATAAAGTGATTAACAAGTGTTTTAGACCGTAGATTTCAAAATCTGGTCAAGCACATTTAAATTTTATCTAACTAAACTCTGCATTTTTAATCCATTTGCTTATGAATCTTTTTGACAAATTATTAAATGTTAAATCATTTAATTCTCTATGTGTTGTATTAAATTCAAATTGTTACTCAGTATCCAAGGATATATAATCTTAAAAATAACTTAAATATGACATATGTTCTATATAGAGGGACCAAAGAACAAATTTAACAAATTAAAGGTTAAAAATAATTAGCCAAATATACTTCTGAAGTGCTTTTCATTTTAGTCGGTCCCAAAAACAAGGTATGTACCTTTTTATGATTGAAGATAATTTAACTTTAAAATTTCATTTTCACCTTAATGAAATGATTTTTTTATAATCACGGTGTTCGAGCCAACTTACGTGCATCTCGACTAATTTTATGAGATACCTACTGCCTCCCACGAGTAACAGGTACCAGATGCTACGTCAGCCAAAAAATGACAAAAATACTCTAAAATTAAGTTCAGGGGGTAATGAGCCTACTGTGAAGTTGGAGTATGTCGTAGCAACTTCGACCATAGTTCGAGGGGTACTGGATGCTTATCTCTTTTTCTTTTGATAAACGCGGTATTCAGATCAATTTACACGCACTTCAACTAATTCCACGAGATATCCACTACCTCCCACTAGCAGTAAATATCAGGCAACTCCATCTTTGTCTCTATTAAAAATTGAACCTGAGACCTTGTATAGTACTCAGTCCAACTTCATTGAACCACTAGGCCACACTCTTACATGCGTTAATGAAATGATTTATATTCCTATAAATGGTTAATAGTTGTCTTTAGACCACAATTTTCATAAGCACTTCGTCCTTTCTTAAACTCTACTCTAGGTCAAATCAAATGATGTCACATAAATGAGGACAAACATAGTATTAAGTAACAATATACTAATATTAAAGGACCAAAATTGCAATTATCACTAATATTTTATAACGTAAATTATCACCTTAAAATGAACCTTTAGAGGCCATGCATGCATCTCTTTAGCGCCATTTTCGTAGTTCTATTGTATTGAAAATTCAAAGAAAAAAAAAATTAAACAAAATTAATTGATTTTTTTTATTTTTTTTTAGAATTACAAACTGATCATCAAAAATGCGAAAAAAAATTGATGAATTTTGTTAGCATTCATACAACAACAGCATTTTCCAGAAGAACAAAGAATTATATCGGGCCCATTTCATACCAATACTTGACCCGAAGGCCGAACCCAATCCTTGTATAGTTATTGATCTAATTGCATACAAAAACCCCAACTGAAAAAGAATTTATTATTTTTAGGATTTTTTGGGTGTGGGGCCTAGATTGATTATAATTCTTGATTTTACAATTTGGATTTTTTTTTTTTTGGATTATACAATTTTTGCGTGAAATTTGGAGGTGGGTCACAAAGATTTTTTGTAAAAAGTTTTGTTTTTTATGAAGGCCTGTTTGAAGTTGGGAGGTTAATGTAGAAAAAAATTGATCATTTTGTGTATCATTTGGAGATTTGAGGGAGGGAACAAAAAGGGGTTTGTGGGGTTTATTGTAGATTGTAATTCTTGATTTTATAATTTGGAAGTCCTTTTTTTTTTGGATTGTGCTATTTTTGCATGAAAATTGGAGGTGGATCATAAAGATTTTTGTGAAAAGATTGAGATTAAGACATTTGGGAGTGGAAAGATTGTTTTTTTTGAAGGCCTGTTTGGAGTTGGGAGGTTAATGGTGAAAAAATTGATCTTTTTGTGTGTTCTTTGGGAGATTTGAGGGAGGGAACATAAAGGGGGTTTGTGGGGTTTATCTAGAATCATTCATGAAAAGAATTTTTTACTTCTTTGATGGTGATTCAAGGGCAAATGGGTGTGAGAGCAGTAGTAGTTCATTTCTTTCTGTTCTTGTTTATGTTGTTTTTCACTTTGGTAGCTGTATCTGGAAGCAAGGAGGACTTAGAAGATCATTTGCTTGCTAATGTGATCAACTCTGTTGAGATTAATAGGGATATGGTACTACACTTTCTTATTGTCTTTTAAGCTTGAGCCAATCTGATAGTATTACTGGTGTAATTTTGTGCTCCGTTTATTGCATTAATTTGTTGTCGTTACTGTTCTTTCTCATCCTTGTTGTGTATTAGTGTGTTACTCTCATTTTGCATTGTTATTGCTTCCATATTTGTATCCCCTTTTCAAACTGTTCGGCAAGCTTTATTTAAGCTGAGGTTTATAGTAAACAAGCTCTCTATCTCTACGAGGTAGGGGTAAGGTCTGCGTACATTCTATCCTCCACAGATCCCACTTGTGGGATTACACTGGGCTTCTTGTTGTTGTTGAGTTAGTTAATTGGTCTTTTATTGTTCCTAGGATGGTATAGCTCTTCTTGAGCAGCATTAGGGAGAATTAAGCTATTACTCGATCCCTTGCATTCGAAAAATATGTAGCAATAGGAATTTCTGATAAAGAATGAGCATATGTTTCCTAATCGCCATATTCAATTTCTTATGTTGTAGAATGATTTCAAGCCACACGGTGTCTTCCTAATGCTGGAACAACCTATTCTCATTCTCGTCTCTGTTGCAATGTTCTCGTCCCCCACTAACTTCTCTTTTCTTGATAAACAAAAGCTTGTTTTCTTTCTTTGTGTTCTAAAACTTGCGACAGTGTTTTATGTTCTTGTTTCTATTAACATAGTGAAAAGAAAATTGGGAAGTGCCGTAATGCAAAATAATTCATCTCTACCCTGTGACTCATAATTGAGCAAGAGAACCCCAAAGTAAAGCCGTCACAGATGAAATTCAAAATCAATCAGACTAAACAATTCCCCTGTAAAATTTTGCCTTCGGCTCTCTTTTCTGTCAGTTTTATATCACTCTGGCCTTTTAATTGCGTTCTTTCACGTCTTTGCTTCCTTCAATTGCACATTAGTTCCTTATTACTTTCTTGCTACCATTTTTCCTTTGTGTTGGTGATTGTTTATCTTTCATTGTACTAATTTGATATGTACATGTTTGAGAATGAGCATTCATGAGGAAGTTTGATAATATCTTCTGCTGCAGGTTGAGCTATTTTGGTTGAACTGTAAGATAGAGTTAATACGTGCTAATGAAGCTGTTGAAGATCTTGAGTATTATGTTGCAGAGGAAGATTCAAGTGTGGGAGATGGGTTCCTGCTTAAAAGTAGGTCAGAAAAACATAAGCATATCGGTGACTTGCATCCGCTGGTTAAGCAAGTCCTTCTTGGTTGTTTGAGGGAAAAAAACCTCTTGTTTCTTATATGTGGAGAGGAGAAGGGCTCACCAAATTGGTATGCCAGGTGTGTGGAGTTTCTCTTCTCCTGGCATGGAGCTCCTAAACGACGCAAATTGAAAGCAGCCCCTAGTCCTCCTCCTGCCTCTCCTAAGTCAAAGCCATCTAAATCACAAGACGACAAAAACTCAAAAAAGAAATCTGCAGCTAAAGACAATAAGAAAACAAACAACGTTGGAGTTCCTATTATAGCGGCTTGTGCCGCCATAACTGTTCTCACAGCACTTCTGTGCATATGCTGCTGCTGTTGTTGTCAGTGCTGTAGGAGATCCAAAAAGGGGTTGAATGATGAGAGGCCCCTTCTTAGCTTAAGCTCGAGTGACTATTCATCACACAAGTCATCTGCTTTAGGATCTTCATTCAATAACAATCCCAATGATGATTCAAAGATTGAGATACGAAGGACGGGACCAGCTGGAATGCCTCCACTGAAACCTCCGCCTGGTAGGGTGGTTTCTTCTGCCCCACCTGCACCTCCGCCTCCTGCAAAGCCATCAACTCCTGCACCTGCTGCACCACCTCCACCACCTCCACCACCGGGAAAGCCTTCTTCTGTTGGCTCAAATCCTTCTACACCGGGACCTCCTCCTCCACCACCTATGAAGCCTGGTCCTCGACCACCACCTCCTGGTGGTCCACCTCGGCCACTTTCCACGGGCTTGAAGCCACCTCGACGTTCGCATCTTGGATCAAATGGATCCTCAAGTGCTTCAACTGAGGAAGAAGATACTGATGCTTCCAAAGCTAAGCTTAAGCCTTTCTTCTGGGATAAGGTTCAAGCCGACACTGACCAATCAATGGTTTGGCATCATGTCAAGGCAGGATCTTTCCAGTAAGTCCATCTTTTCTTGCTTTATGCAGCTTTAAATCATTTTAATTTAGGAAGGAGTTAAATAGACAGTGAATATCCTTTAACAGGTTTGATGAAGAGCAGATAGAGACTCTATTTGGATTTTCCGGAGGTGAAAAAAAGAAGAATGGGCCAAAAAAGGACCCCTCTCAAGATGCTTATATTCAAATCATTGACCAGAAAAAGGCACAAAACTTATCTATTCTTCTTAAAGCCTTAAACGTGACGACTGAAGAAGTTTGTGATGCACTGAAAGAAGGTGATTTCACTCCTTCAATGTTTAAATGTCTAAGAACTGCTAAACAGAATGTCTTATTTAGCACTATATTGAATAAAACCCATGTTGTACCGTATTGACTACAGATTCCCCGATTCGGAGAACTGAATGATTACCTAGAGTTTTCTATGATCTTTTGCTATGCTTAACACAAATAATATGTGCATTTAATTGTTTCAGCACACGTTTTACTGAGGGAAAAAATCTATAAGAGATTGAAACAAAAAAGAATTAAAAAGGAAGTGGAGAAAGAGGAGTTGCACAAGACTTGTCTGCACATTCACCTCTCAAGTGTTTTTAAGATTATCGGGCCAATATTTCCGTTTCTGTTCTTATTGGTTATCTTGTTATTCAAGGAAAGAATCGTGCCTAACTGCTTATCGATTTTCCATCTCCTTCATGCCAATCATTGAAATTTTTTAAAGGTCCTGAAAGATTTAGTTCTAGCTGTATGCCATATTTCTATAGTGAACTATTACATGCGTTCATTCCATGGGCGGATCTTAGCTCTCGGCAGTATATAGATTACCCCATTCTGAACCTATTGAGGGTAAATCTTGCATCGACCTCTGCTTCATTATTGATCTTTAAAGGTTTACTTGCTTTTGTATTCTGGTGTAAGTTCTGAAATTGTTCTTGGAAATTTTTGTTCCAAAGGCCTAATTGTAGTAGATATAATGCTTACTTATCACATGAGTTTCTGCTCTGTTGTTCTGCCTATTAAACCAAAATGCCTTAATTGATTATTGCAATGATTAATTGAAAATATTTTAGGGATCATCACAGAAATAACTGATATGAAAGTGTATTCAAATGTGAAACTGAAATTGCTGAAACAGTTTCTCATTAGGAGTAAGAATGTAACTAGTGTTAGTTTATTAGATTGTATCATTGAGGAGGAAATGAAAGTAGGTGAGTTACTTGTGAAGGAAGGAGTTTTAGTATTGATCGATGTTGGTCGAGTTTGTCTTTTTATTATTCTTGTTATTATTATTTTTTTTCACATAAGTGCTCTTTGCTTTATTAATTCAACTAGAAGTGTGATATTACCTTATCACCTGAAGTCTATGAAATGCTTGACTTCTAATGACCCCCTTCCAAAGTAAAGTTATGAAATGCACTCTAGTGAAACAATATCTAGCCTTTGATGTATTTGTGAATTTTATCTAGTTAGAAGACTGGTGTTTATTCATGTGAATCATTGTCCTTGAGACACCCTTTAACCTTTCTCTGCATGTACATGTTCTTTAGGAGCAGCTTTACTACTGCAGTGACCATTATTTATCTGCAATATCACATTCACTTTTGAGACTTTGCTGAGAGCCGTACCTTGCAATGGTTACATATTCTAAATTTGATGTCAGAATAAAAAAGGAGTAGCAGTTTTGCTTATGGTAGCATGATCACAATGATTATACTGTCAATATACAGTTGCTATTTTCTGGCAATTGATAAAGCATTGATGTACTTGTATGTTAACTAGAATGATATTTCTTGGAAGTGGAATGTCGTGTGTTCTTAGAGTTTGCATCTACCAAAGCATGACTAATGGTTTAAATTTACTCAGGAAATGAGCTTCCTGCTGAATTCATTCAAACTTTGCTTAAGGTGGCACCAACTGCTGACGAAGAACTGAAGCTGAGGATCTACAGTGGGGAACTTTCTCGGCTTGGACAGGCAGAGAGGTTCCTGAAAGCCTTGGTTGAGATTCCGTTTGCATTCAAAAGGCTAGAGACATTACTTTTCATCTGCACACTTCATGATGAGGCATCAATGATCAAAGAATCATTTGCCACCTTGGAGGTGAGATCGTTTTCTTGATTTACTATCCACTTTTGGGTTGTACAGAGTGAAAATCTCGTAACTTGTTTGTGGTTTTCATATTGGAAGATATACTATGAAATATTCTGAAACTTGCATAGATCAGGAACTTTTGCTTCCAACACTAATCTAAGTGGACTTGTCTGAAGAATCAATGTGTTTATATGGACAGTTCTTCATTGTTTGATCCTGTTATATGTTCACAACCAAAAAAAACAATCCTTTGACGCGGAACCTTTATAAGTAGAAAGGCTAACCATAATGACCTTACAACAAAAACAACTATGCCTTAGTCCCAAACAAGTTGAAGTTGCGCTATCTGAATCCTCACGGACCAACCATAACTGACCCTTTTCCTAAAAATGATGAATAACCGTATTGGCTGAATAAAGATATGAATGTTTTATGGAAATCCACCTGGAAAGTGCCCATAGTTATTATGTAAGATGCCCATTGTTATCATATATAAAATACTAAGTGTCGTTTAGTTTGAAAATGGTTATCCCGGGATAACTAATACCAGGATTAGTTATCCCGGGGATTACCCGGGATAACTTATCCCACCATGTATATGGGATAAGTTATCCTGAGACTAAGGGGAAAATGGTGGGATAAGTTATCCCGGGTTGGATTAATCCTTCCAACCAAACAAAGGAAAATGTGTTCTTTTATTTTATCCCCGGATAATTAGTTATCCCGGGATAACCATTTTCAAACCAAACGACCCCTTATATTGTTAGAAGTTGGAATCTACCAGTTCGAAGGGAAAATGTTCGAAGAGAGACGAAACTTCTCGAAGGAGCTGGAGAGCAAAATATCTCATTATGAATCTGTGTGCATACAGAAAAATGTTTTTTTCATTACCCTACAAACATGAGTTTTTAGTATATATATATACCAGATCCGAAAATAAGAGACTCGGATAAATAAAATGGGCCTATGTACTAGTTGGGCCAATGTAAAATACGTACAGATGAATGAATAAAATAATTAGCCCATTCCACAATGATCCATAGAGTCAACACCCCCCCTCAAGTTGGAGGGTGACAGAACTCCCAACTTGTTCAGAAGAGAATGATGAGCAGCACCAGGTAAAGTCGTAATAAAGATGTCAGCCAGCTGAGAAGCACTAGGAGTGTGACGGAGACTGATCAGTCCAGCACTAAGCTTGGCACGAACAAAGTGGCAGTCCAATTCGATGTGTTTCGTGCGTTCATGGAAGACCGGGTTCTTGGCAATATGAATGGCGGACTGGCTATCACAAAAAACAGGAACAGGTAGAGAGATCTGGATGCCAAAATCAGAAAGAAGGCGCGATAACCATGTAATCTCACCCACAGCTTTACTCAACAAGCGATATTCAGATTCCGCAGAAGAAAGAGAAACTACAGGCTGCTTTTTGGACTTCCAGCTGATCAAACTATCACCAAGTAAGACACAAAAACCAGTTACAGAACGGTGACTGTCAAGGCAAGACGCCCAATCACTATCAGAAAAAACTCGAAGAGTTAGATCAAGAGAGTCACTGGAAAACAAACCAAAACCAGGAGAACCTTTGAGGTAACGCAAAAGATGTAAGGCAGCCTGCATATGTGGCACTCAAGGATGCTGCAAGTACTGGCTTAAATGCTGAACAGCAAAAGAGAGATCTGGGCGAGTGTGGGTCAAAAAATTCAATTTTCCCACTAGACTGCGATAAGACTCAGGCTGAGCCAAGGGATCCCCCATATTAGCAAACAACTTCTTGTGAAGTTCCAAAGGACAAACCACAGGAGAAGCAACATCACAAGCATAATCAGATAGCAAATCAGTAACAAACTTACTTTGATGCAAAAGCACACCAGCAGCAGAGTAGGAAACCTCAATTCCCAAGAAGTAATGTAATAAACCCAGATCCTTGATTTTGAACTGATCATGGAGAAACAACTTAAGAGCAGAGATCTCCTTAAGGTCAGTACCAGTCAAAATAATATCATCAACGTAAACAGCCAAGATAACCAGAGAATCAACAGACCCCTTAGTAAATAAGGAGTAATCATTAAGAGAATGAGTGTAGCCCTTGGACTGAAGAGCAGAGGACAATTTTGCATACCATTGACGAGAGGCCTGACGAAGCCCATAAAGTGACTTATTAAGCTTGCAGACCATAGGGATAGAAGAAGAAGCTAAAACAGTAAGACCAGGGGGCAACATCATATAGACCTCTTCATCCAAATCCCCATGTAGAAAAGCATTGTTAACATCAAGTTGGAAAAGAGACCAACGACGTTTAACAACAACGCCACAAGAGTCTTAATGGTGGTCATTTTGACCACAGGGGAAAATGTTTCATGAAAATCAATACCTTCAACTTGAGTGTCACCCCGGACCACTAAGCGAGCCTTATATCTTTCCAAAGAGCCATCAGCCCTATATTTGATTTTGTAGACCCACTTGCACCCAATGGGCTTTTTACCAAAAGGGAGAGGAACAATGGACCATGTATTATTAGCCTCTAAAGTGTCAAATTCCTGTCTCATGGCAGATTGCCATTGAGGAAATAGAGCAGCTTGAGAATAACTACGAGGCTCAGAGACACAGGATCCTGACCAAGAATAGAAGCACAAGAAGAGGAGCATGGAATAAAGGAAGTATGACAGACATAGTCTTGAAGGTAACCAGGAGGGTGTGAAATCCTGGAAGATTTCTTGAGAGGAGGTACATGTGCAGAGCAGCAGGAGGAAAAGTAGAAGCAACCGGGGAAGGTGCATCAGGGGAAGAATTAGGCAAAATAGGATCTTCAAAGTAAGAAAAAGTTAAAGGACACATAGAAGGGGATGATGAAGAGATGGAGAGAAAAGGAAAAATAGAATCGTGAAAAACTACATCCCTAGAGACAAAACAAGACTTAGAAGTAGGTTATAAAGTTTGTAACCTTTTTTAGCAAATGGATACCCTAAAAATACACAAGGAATGACACGCGGAGAAAGTTTATCCCTATAAGGGATGGGAACTGTGGAGTAACATAGGAAGCCAAAGGCTTTAAGATGAGAATAGGAAGGAACTTTCTTGTGAAGAATCTCAAAAGGGCTCTTGTGGTGCAGTCTAGGAGGGGGGAACCTATTAACAAGATAGGTTGATGTCAATAGGCAATCCCCCCAGAATCTAATGGGAAGGTGAGATTTGAAAAGAAGAGCTCTAGCAGTTTCTAAAAGAAACTTATGCTTCCTTTCAACAATCCCATTTTGTTGAGGAGTATGAGGACAGGAAGTTTGGTGAATAATGCCTTTGGAAACAAAGAACTGAGACCCAGATAAAGAAGAACCAAGCTCCAAAGCATTATCACTTCGAACAGTTTTAACTTGAGAATGAAACTGAGTTTCTACTAAGGTAATAAAAGCTTTGAGGAGATCAAAAACATTTCTTTTAGCACCCATAAGATGTGTCCAGGTGGCTCTAGAGTAATCATCAACAATGGTAAGAAAATACCTAAAACCATCATAGGTGGGGAATGATAAGGGCCCCAAGTATCAATGTGAATAAGTTCAAAAGGAGATGAGGAAGTAGAAGAACTATCACTAAAAGGTAATCGAGGTTGCCTAGCTAAGGGACAGATGGGACAAGTGAAAGATTGTTTAGAAGACAAACCATTTGCAATATTAGGAATGCATTTCATTTTAGAGAAAGGGGCATGACCAAGTCTATAGGGCCACAAAACATCAGTTTTATTGATAGAACCATCAGTAGTTACAGAAGGACAAGGTACAAACGAACTAGGAGCAAAAAAGGAAGTGGGAATAACAAGGGATACATGAGAATCACAAGCAGAAGTAAAGGAAAAAGGGAAAAAACAGGACCAGCTGAGGAATCTGATGACCGGAGAAATTTGTAGAGACCACAATCAAGCTTACCAAGCACCACTGGCTTCTTCAGAGAAGGGGCCTGTAAAGTGCAAGCAGACTTGGTGAAATGTAAGGTAAACCAGGTTGGTGAAGCAATTTGGATACAAATATCAGATTATACTGGAAACTAGGAATGTATAAGACATTGTGTAGAACAAGGTCAGGAAATAAAGCCAAAGAACCAGTATTGGTGACTTTGAATTTATATCCATTGGGGAGGGAAACCGGAAAAGGAATTGGGAGGGATTGAACATTAAACAAAAGAGAAAGGTCAGAAGTCATATGATCAGATGCTCCAGAGTTTATAATCCATAAAGTGCTATCTATCCTGGTCAGCAAACATGTATGAGGCAGCTTACCAACAAAATTAGCAGAAGCTAAAGATGGGCAGGCTGTAGACATGTCAGGAAACTGAGCTCTTTGCAATAAAACAAGCAGCTTAGAAAATTCCCCTTTGTTGAGACCAGGAATGTCAGAAGGTTGAAGAAGTGTTGGGTCAGAAACAAATGTCATCATTCCCAGGAGTGTTAACCTTTTGGCCAGAATTAGCAAGCTCAACATGAGCAACTGTTCTTTTAGATGGTGGCTTAGAGAACTTAAAATTTGGAGGAAAGCCATGAAGTTTATAACATTTGTCAATAGTATGACCTGGTTTCTTACAATAATTGCAAACCAGAGAGGAAGGCTTTGCAGCTTTGAAATGCGTTTTTGGAGTTGCAGATGATCTAGAAACTCCAGCCTGGAAAGAGGCAGATTGCTGAGAGAAGGAAGAAGGCAGAGGATACACTCCTCTGTTTCTCATCAGCTAAGAGGATACTATAAGCAGTACCAATGGAGGGAAGTGTCTTCATCATAAGAATGTTGCTGCGCACTTGTATGTAAGTATCATTGAGACCCATCAGAAACTGGTAAACCTTTTGTTCATCATCAAAGGTCTTGATACCACCACAAGTGCATGTAGCATTACTATGAGCAGACAAGGAAGCAAGCTCATCCCAGAGTTGTTTAATTTTATTAAAATAAGATGCAATGTCTAAAGAACCTTGGAAAATATGAGCTAACTCCTTATGAATCTCGAAAATGCGAACCCCATCTGCTGTACCATATCTCTCTTCTAACTCAAGCCAAATATCCCTAGCAGAAGCAGAAAATTCAACACTACAAGCAATGTCCCTGGACAAAGAGTTAAGCAGCCAGGAAACTACAAGATCATTACAGCGCTGCCACTGCCGGGATAAAGGGGAGGAGTCAGGGGGTTTAGACGACGAACCATTTATGAAATCAATCTTATTTCTGACAGACAATGCTACCAAAATGGTCCTACGCCAACTACCAAATCCAGTCCCATCAAAAGGACATGAGGCAAGAGAAGTACCCAACTCATCAGAAGGATGAACATATAAAGGGTGACAGGGGTGAGTATAATCCTCACTGTGAAAAATAGCGCGACTACTAGCCGTGGAACCCGACGGATCCACTGTTGTTGACATATTCACCCATGCAAAACCATAGATACGAGATGTAATAGGAAGAAGAACAAGATACAATTACCAACACCGTCGCAACCGGAAGGAGACGAACTTGAGCAGTTACCAATCGTCGCCGGACTTAGACTAGAACTAGAAATATTCCACCCAAACATTTCAAGGATAGTATCGGAAGAGAACCACGAATCAGATGCCCCAAAAATCAGAAAAAAAACCAACAAACACCAACCGTCGCCGGTCGTCGAAAAAAAATGTCACCGAAACACCTCGAGGGTAGTATCGGAAGAAATCTAGGGAGCAGATCTAAAAGGATTGACGCTCTGATACCATGTTAGAAGCTGGAATCTACCAGTTCGAAGGGAAGATGTTCGAAGAGAGGCGAAACTTCTCGAAGGAGCTGGAGAGCAAAATACCTCATTATGAATCTGTGTGCATACAGAAAAATGTTTTTTTCATTACCCTGCAAACATGGGTTTTTAGTATATATATACAAGATCCGAAAATAAGAGACTCGGATAAATAAAATGGGCCTATGTACTAGTTGGGCCAATGTAAAATATGTACAGATGAATGAATAAAATAATTAGCCCACTGCACAATGATCTATAGGGTCAACATATATTAGTAAGAAAAGATTGGGTTTGTGCATCCAAGGCCATAACAGGTGTTGCACTGCTTTTTTACTCTGCCTGATTGTGTTTGTTCCCTGATTCTTTTTTCTTCCACTATGTTGAAGTAAAAAAGAGTTATCTAGAAGCTTGTATATAAAATATTTTATTTTCTTGATGGAAAAGTAGCAGGAGTATTATGGAAATTCACTTTGCAATTACTGGAATAAGACCTGCACTTTAGTCAAGCTTCTAGTCAGAAGGTTAACTTGTTTGCTGTAAGCAAGTGCGATTCAATTTATGATATCCAAAGACACTTCATTTTGAGCTAGTGATATATTTGGTTTTATGCTTATTATTTGTACTTTATGACAGTTTGATGACATAGTTCTTACTTATGAAACTTAGAGCTAAATATGCCTAGTTGAAAATATATATCGTTCCCTTTCCTAGCAACTGGTGTCCTCCTTGCATATGTTAACTATATGGTTCTTCATATGCTCAATCAATATATTATGCATGAAGGATATTTAACACCAAATGCTGTGGATATCTTCATGCATGAGCATTAGGCCGAAGCTTCTGGCTTTGCGGCATCTGTGTAGCAGCTTATGTTTCTATTTTAAAAGAATGACTTGAAGAGAAAGGAATTGTGGGAATTTTCTGTGTAGTTCTCAAATCATCTACTCAATGCATATATACAAGATAGCTAGAGAATAGACCTAGAGAATCAAAGCAAAACCAATAAACTTTATACACTTGTAACTATTCTATTGCCTAACTTGTAACAAGTTTTTATCCCTGTACTATGTATTATGTACATCTATGTATTTGGGCCAAACTCTGCTGTAGTTTCTATTGGTGTTGTGAACTGGTTTAATAGGCCCAATCTGTGATGAAGGCCCAATGTGTTGTTGCTCAAATAATTCGTGGTGCTTCTTTTTCTTGTCAGAGATCGATGATAAAATCTTAACTCTCATATTTTTCTGTTCATTTGTTTAATATCCTTTAAGATTGGTGTTTTATGCATGCTCTTTTTGTTTTCTAGGCTGCTAGCATAGAACTCCGAAATAGCAGGCTGTTTCTCAAGCTCCTTGAGGCTGTTCTGAAAACTGGCAATCGGATGAACGATGGAACGTTTCGTGGCGGTGCACAAGCATTTAAACTTGACACGCTTCTGAAATTATCAGATGTGAAAGGAATAGACGGGAAAACTACATTGTTGCATTTTGTTGTTCAGGAGATAATCCGCTCAGAAGGTATACGAGCTGCCCGTGTTGCCAGGGATCTAGGGAGCTTGTCAAGCATCAAGTCCGATGATCTGCTTGAGGATTTGCCTCCGGATACAGAAGATGACTATCGAAATACTGGTTTACAAGTTGTTTCCAGTTTGAGTAGTGATCTTGGAAATGTGAAAAGAGCTGCAATTCTGGATGCAGATAATTTAACAGGCACAGTGGCCAAACTTGGCCATGCACTTATAAAAGCACGCGACTTCCTAAATTCAGAGTTGAAGAGCATAGATGACAAAGATGGGTTTTACCAGACCATGAAGAAGTTTGTGCAGAATGCCGAGCCTGATGTCATGTCATTACTTGAGGAAGAAAAGCGAATAATGGCTCTTGTTAAGAGCACGGGTGATTATTTCCACGGAAATGCTAAGAGGGATGAAGGTTTGCGATTGTTTGTGATTGTTAGGGATTTTCTCGTTATTTTGGATAAGGTATGCAAAGAGGTAAAAAATGCTCCAAGAAAGATAAATAGCACACCAAGGAGTTCAGAATCCACCCTTTCACAGCGACCTGATCAATCCACCCCTTCACAACGACCTGGTCCATCCGTCCCTTCACCAAGACCTGATCAATCTGTTCCTTCACAACGACCTGATCAGCGTCATAAGCTTTTTCCGGCTATCGCAGACAGGCGAATTGATGATTTTAATTCAGACGATGACAATCCGTAAATACTTTTTTTCTCATCAGGTACAAGGTACCTAGCTCTTATTGTTTGTTTCCTTTTAATTCCTTCTATTTTTCCTAGCTGCCTAGTGTAGCTTCCTTATTTATTTGTTTTCATGTTATGTTTTACTTAGGGATCTGAGCACACCAACTATGCCTCAATATGAATCCTTACTGTCCATATCGCTCCATTTATGCTCGTCTGAGTCTGCTAACCGCTGCTTAGGGATCTTAGTGAACGAGGACAATGGGATAAAATATTCTTTCATTTTGAACCCCAGGAATGGTAGATGGAAATCCGGAAGAGATTGACTCGTTGCTTGGTAGGCTAACTTGATCGGAACAGAGACCTGACAAAAGCTTCAGTGAATTTCAGAGATGATCTGCTACCTGGCTCTGCATCGATGTGTCCCGTCTTGCAGCTCCACTTGTCCTTAAGGAAGTAGCTAGGATCATTCTTTTTGTTCTTTGTAATTATTTTGTCAATTTTGCTGACAATTCTTTGTTCGAATGGAAGTAGCGCTGTGCATTATTTATTCGCGATGTTTACACGAAAGCAATGTATATAATTTGTTCCGCCACAGGAAATTATTTGATTCGTCATTTAAAAAGTTGTCCAAATTATTCTTGCCCAGTTTTCTTGTCTTCTCTACTGTTTTTGGGGTGTTAAAAGGACTTCTAGTACACTTCCTCAGTTTCTTGTAAGCTCAAATTATCAATGTTCTGTGAGGTCATGATCCGTAGGGGATTGGATTACTCGTTCTTTCACTGGGGATGGGCGAACGAAGGATAACTCCAAACGTCACACATTCATCGCCTATCTACCATTTAGATGGCACATTGATACAGTTCCAAGCGAACAAATTTAACCCAAACTCTCGCTATATATTATGAATTATTCCCAAACTCTCGCTATATATTATGAATTATTCAGCTTTCGCTATTTCAAATAGATACAGAGTTTCCTCTGTAACATAATTTTTCCAAAACGTAAAAAGACATAAGTACATAAAATAATCTCTTGGCATTAGTTTTGCCTAAGAACAAGTGCAAATAAATTGCGAGAAAAGAAAAGATAAAAATAAAAGGCTAAATTTGAATTTAAAAAGAGAATTAAGTTCAAAGACTAAAATATATATATATATAGCAAGTAAAAGTTACAACCGCTTCTGTTACAGACAGTTAACATCGGTTGAGTGACTTGATATTCGAAAGCAAGTGTTAAAATCTCTCCTCTCCTTTTTTTTCTTTCTGTCTGCAAGAAAATGGTATCTTCATCATCACCAATTCCTGATCCTCCGCAGGCCTACGAATCCGCGAGTGATATTATGAAAGAAGAAAATGAAGAAGAAGTTGTTATCTCTAATGCTTCTCCCACTAATAATTGTACTGGCCTTGCGTTGAGTGGACGTAAGAGATTACGCACCGATGAAGAAGAAGATGGTAATGCAACTTCTGATGCAAATAAATTAAGTAATGGAGAAGAAGGGGAAAAGGAGATTGATGGACAGAATGAAAATCAAGAATCGAAACAAGGTGAAAGAGGAAAGAATGGAAATCAGGAAAACAAGAATGGAGAAGAGGAAGAAGCTGGAGGGAGTCTATTAGGAGAAGCAGATGAAAATCAAGAAGAAAATGATAATGAAGAAGAAGACAGCAGAGAGAATACAGGAGGGGACGGAAATGTGATTCATCAAAATTCTGAACAAAATGGAAGTGGAAATCAAGAGTCAGAAGGAGATGAAGGCGACGAAGACACAGAAAATGATGATAATCAGGAAGAAAATGACGACCAAGAGGAAGATGAAGAGGAATACGAATTAGTAATAGAAGAAGAAGAAGAAGAAGAAGAAGAAGAAGTTGAAGAAGAAGAAGTTGAAGATGAATAAGAAAGAAGAAGAAGAAGAGCTGCTGAAAAAGGAAAACAACAAGTGTCAGAACAAGGAGGACTATCAGTTACTGAATACTACGTCGACTATGATGCTGATCCTCTGGATGTGGCGATTTTAAGATCAATCTTGGATTTCAAGTGCCACTATGGGTATTCTCCACATCCACCCTCACTTGATCTCATCTATCACATCATGACTGCAGTCCCCCATTTGGAAA